>NW_020455665.1:0-10593 GCF_003342845.1 Nothoprocta perdicaria | reverse complement strand
AAAAAAAAAAAAAGAATTAAAGAAAGGGACGTCCCAAAGGGGATGTGGTGGCCTTGGCTGCACGGCTGCCTGGATCCTAAAGGATCTTGCGCTGGAATTGGGGAGCTGCAGGGAAGCAAAGGCAGTGTTTGTCATCCCCAGCCTGTGGGGACAAGGTGGAATAGAGTTGGGGGGGTTGCATGGGACTGGGGGGATTGTTGGGGGACAGTGAGGTCTGTCCCCCTCCTCCCCCCAGGTACCAGGACTGCAGGCCCAGCCTACGCTCAGCACGGAGGGAGCTGAGGAGGAGTTGGAGGAGCTGGAGGAGGGTTTATATTTTTTCCCTTTTTGTGCTCCAAAATCTCTCCCCAAAACCAGTGGGGGGAAACCTCCTACGCCTCCCCACAACCCCATCCGAAAGTCCATCCTGCTGCGCATGGACTGTCACGAGGCCATCACGAGGGCCAGGACGCTGTGTTCCAGCCGCGTGCCAAGAACATGTCGCTGTTTTGGCCAGAGAGTAGYGCCTGGCAGCACTGTGTCCCTGGTGCTCCCGCTGCACAGACTCTGCTTTCTGGTAAGACATGGGGGCCAGGAGAAGTGGCTCAGCACGGAGCTTGCTTCCCGAGGGAGCCTGGAATGAGCCCAGCTTGCATCGTGACTGTTTTTTTGCACTGCTTTTTCCACCTTGCACCTCTCTATGCTCACCTGGGATGAAAAATGTGCTTTTTTTAAGCTTCGTGGTGAGGGAATCCTGGTGTGTCACTGTTGTGATGTCATGGTGACACCACAGTGCCTTGGCTAGGGTGATGTCACCGCCCCGGATGGGAGCTGGGGTTCAGAGGCTGTGACAATTTCGGTGCCCTTTGCACAGAGCTACATTCCTGACATCGCTAGCCCCTTTCTTCCTGTTTAGAGATCCTGGCACAGAGCAGGGAGCATCCTCCAAGCCTGGGCTGTGGCTTCGCTCCAGTGGACAAACAGCCATTGTGGAAACTTCCTTCCTGTGACCATCCCAGCTGCTCCATGCTCTAGGCGCCAGCCTGGGCGATTGCTTGTGTGGGTGCCGGAGCTGAGACGTGACAGATTTGCTGCCTTTTTCTGCTCTTTGGTGTCTGATCCCACCAGGGAGGCAGAGCAGCCCCTCACATCCCCAAAAGCCTCTTCTCTTGCAACGCCTCTATTCCCGTTTCCCTGTGGGTTTTCCGACGTGCTCCCACTCCCATGTCCTTTGCAGGTTTCCTCTGTGACACAAACCACGTCCCAGTGGAGTTTCCCTGCGTCTGTGTGATGCCGTGTGCCTGATCTCATCGCTTGGGGTGATCAGTGCCCTGCAGGGCCCTGAGCAGCTTTGTCGCAAACCAGGGGCTGGTGGCACCGACCCACCTAGTGATGCAGAGCTGGTGGGTGCAAGGAGGCTACAAGTAAGGGGAAAAACTGGGGCGATTTCCCATAAACATCCAGTGAAAGCAGCCAAAAGCAGTGAGGGGGTTAACCAAAAAGATGGCGGTGAAACACCGAGATGCTGCGATGCTGCCTCAACTCGTCCTCCTGATGGGCAGGAAGTGGGCAGGAAGTGGCTCTGTGGGGGAAGCCCGGGCTGAGGGGGAGCTGCCGCAGGAAGAAGAGAAAAGGGAGGGGGTCCTGGCAGTGTTGAGGGGGAGGCAGGGGAGTGCGGGCACAAGGGGAGCGGTGATGGGTGGCAGCATTGGGGCATGGGGGTCACAGTGGTGACAGGCATCCTTGGCAGTGCTCGAGGGGCAGTGGATGTATCGGGGCGGGGGCAGAGTGAGACCGACATTGGGGGACCACAGCAGTGCTATAGGGCCCAACGCCGCCGGGGGCGGGTGCAGGCTTGGCGGTGCTATAGGGGCCATGCCTATAAGGACCAACACGGGGGGGGGGAGGGGGCGGGATCAGGCCCAGCTGCGTCACCGCCCCAGCTCCGCCCTCCCCCGGCGCCCCTCCCTTCCAACCAGTTTCATCCCCAAAAAAGGCGCCCTGCTCCCCAGCATGCCCGCCCCTAGATGGCACGTTACATAACGGCGGGGGCGGGACCGGAACCGGCACGGCCCGCTCCCGCCCCTTGACGTCACGGCGGCCACGGCTATAAACGGCAGCTGCGCCGCATGAGCCCCGCCCCTCGCCCTGCCACCGGCAGCGCGGCCTGTTTGGCGCCATGTTCGCTATGAAGCGCCACGCCGTGATCGGCTTCAACCTCTACTGTGGCGGCGGCCCGGCCCTCGCGCCCGCCGCGTCGSCGCCAGCGCCGCCGCCGCCAGCGCCGCCGGGTCCCGAGGGCGGCTGTGCGCCCAACGGCCGTGCTGAGGTACCTCGCCTTTTGATCGGCCCCGCCGCGGCCCCCCGCGCTCTCATCGGCCCCGCCGCGCGGCCCGCCTCGCTGTGGAGCCCCGAGCAGGAGCTGGACGGCTGTGAGGCCGAGGCGGAGCGCGGGGCGGCCGCGGGGGCCTCGCTGCCCGCCACGCCGCCCGCCACGCCGCCCGAGCCGCAGAGCCCCGACGAGCTGCGGCAGGACTCGCTGGAGCTCATCAGCCGCTACCTGCGCGAGGCGGCGGGCGAGGCCGAGCCCGCTGCCAAGAAGCTCTTCTCGGGCCTTCTCAGCGGCCCCGGCCGGCCCGGCGGCGCGGGCCTTATGGAGAAGGCGCTCGAGACGCTGCGGAGGGTCGGCGACGGCGTCATGCGCAAGCACGAGCTCGCCTTCCAAGGTGGGCGCTGCTGGGCGGGCCATGGCGGCGGGAAGGGGCTCACTGCCCTATCCATTGCCCCGGGGTCCTGGTGGAGGCGGCGAATGGGAGGAGGGCCGGGACCGCGGGGAGGGGGAAGATTCCTTTCCTTAGTGGGTTCCCTCATGGTATATTGGGGTCGTGGGTCCCAGGTCCCTTGGTCTGAGCTCGGATTCCCTCCCTGGAGGTGGGGTTCCCTGGGGGCAAGGCCCTAGCAATTGGGGTGCCAGGCCTTGCTGTGGGCATGTGTGCCTTCAGGAGGGCTGCCCGAGGGACATTGGAGGCTACTTTCCTTCGGGAAGCTGTGGGTCCTGCCGTGGCCGATTTCACTTCCTGGGGAGGCCCCTGGCGGTGCTGGGGGCTTGTCTCCCCTATCCCCACTGTGGCAGGGGGACGATTGTAGGCCCTGAGCCTCTGCCTGGGGTGGTCGCAGCGTGTGGGGCCTGGGATGGCAGCAGGGGAGTCGGCTCTGCCCCCGTGCCTGTGGCCTGGGTCCTCCATGTCGGAACTGGGGCGCTGGGGCTTGGGGCTGCAAGGAGTTGAGAGGGAAGAGTGGTTAGAAACGAAACTGAACTTTGCTCATTTGGGAGGGGGAAACCCAGCCCTAACGTGCACCAAGGAGATAATCTGGTTATAAATTAGCCACAGTTCCTCCTCGCGTCCTGCTTTGATCAGCCTAGCTACATGCAAATAATCTGGAGTGGCCAAAGATTAATTAGCCGAGTAGCTTCAACCCCTGCTCCCCCAGCCTGGGGAGGCATGAGTTTGTCGGAGTAAAGTTCTCCTGAATAACGCAATTGGGTGACAACTATTTTAGAGCATTACAGCCGCTTCTGAGTGGTCTGAAAATAGCCACAGAAACTCGCAGAGCAGAGGGTGAGCAGGTGTTTGTGCCGAGGACGAGAAACTGCAGCCTGAAGTGCTGGGAAGCCCGGGCAGGAAGTGGGACCGGCCTCTCGGCGCTGGTTTTGTGCAACGCAAGCAGCGCTCGAGACCACAGCCGCAGGAATTTGAGTTTGAGCTCTCGCCGAGAGGGCCGCAGCCCTGTCTTCCACAGGGCAATGCCTTCCTGCTTGGAGGAGGATGTTCCAGTTTTTTAAATTCTAACTTAGTTCTGTCTCTGTAAAAGATTGTGGATTTAATTACACGTGTGTAGTGTGGGAAGAACTTTCAAGTCAAAGCTTATGAGAGGGCAGCTTTAGCTTTAAAGATAGATAACTTTGTGCTAAAAAAAAAGTTGGGAAAGCTTCCTATTGATTGGCCATTGCAAGTGATGCCTTTTGCCCTTCGTAAGGGCTTGTCCTTTTTGCTTGCTCACAAGGGGCATTGAAAGTCAGTGCCGTTCCTGTCCCTAGAAGCAGATGAATAAAATCGTGAGACATCTGCTTTGCAGGAGGTAATTGTGCTTTATCTTGGCTGAGGCCAGGCTGCAAATGGACTTCAGTGCTGTCACTGTGACCCTGCAGGGCATGGAAGCTGATGGGGCAGCAATGGCAGTTGTGCCCGGGTAGGGAGGAAGGCACTAGGAGTGGGTTAGATTCTGTGGGGATGAGTGTGTGCAGCTGAGCCCTTAAAAAGGAGAGACTGTGGGACTCGAAGCGGCTCTCACTCCCCTGGGCTTGTTTCTAAAATGAGTGTCTCCCACAGGAATGCTGCGGAAGCTGGAAATCCAGAAGGAGGAAGACCTGCAGTCAGTGTCTGAGGTGGCTGTCCATGTTTTCAGTGATGGAGTAACAAACTGGGGTAGAGTTGTGACACTCATCTCATTTGGTGCCTTTGTTGCAAAACACCTGAAGAGCATAAACCAGGAGAAATGCATCCCTTCGTTAGCAGGGATCATCACAGATGCTCTCATCTCATCCAAACGAGAGTGGCTTCTGAGCCAAGGAGGCTGGGTGAGTCACTGCCTGTCCCCAAAATTGTGGCCCTCTTACAGCAATCCCGTTTTTCCTATTTCCATGACCAGTCTGGTGACAACCGTGTGTCAGTGGAGCACATGCCATGAGTCACTGCTCTGCTTAAATCCCTGGCTGAGAGGCCTAGTCAGAGCCATGGCGTTTGAGCAGTTCCTGAGGTCAAACTGCTTTGAGCAGTTTAGACACAAAAGTGAGAAGGTAGCAGTATCCCCACAGCCACTTTGGGACTGCTCGCAATTTCTGCCTGTGCTCGGTGGCCTTGGGATGGCCCTGCTCCTGTGATGAGCATAATGAGCATCCCAGACTGCACCCAGCTCTGAGTGTGCCTGGCTTCAGGAAAGCCAAAAGGCTTTTGTGCTGTGAAGACCTTGTCACTGGCAAGAGAAATGACTGTCCCTTCTTTTTCCTAGGAGGGTTTTGTTGACTTCTTTCAAGTAGAGGACCTAGAACGAAGCATCAGAAATGTCCTCGTGGCTTTTGCGGGGTTTGCTGGACTGGGAGCAAGCCTGGCGTACATGATCCGGTGAGCTCTGCCTGTGGGATGGCAGAACTCCTGGCGCCAGTTCTGTTTGGAGCGTGCGAGCCCACTCTTCCTCCTGTGAGTATTTACGAAGCTGCCCTTCTGACTCAAGGAGAACATCTAGGCCTCCCCTGAGCAATTCTTTCCAGAGAAAGAAGGCCTGATATAGTCAGATATGAGCACCACAGTGGATTTATTGCTTTGGGAACAAAGTGAAGAATTGATGTTCTATTTCCTTCAAGAGCACCACAAAAGAAAGCTCAAAGCTTCAAGTTTTACCCCCGAGGGAACAGATCTGCTCACCAAGCCAGGAGCTGCAAGCCAGGAGCACCAGCACCAGTCCCAGCCTGCCAGCTCCAATTGCAAGTGCAACAGCTGTTCCAGAGCACGCAATGGTGGCTTTCTGGAAATAGCATCTTTAGCTGTTGTCCTCCCTCAGCTTGTGGCTTTTCCCTCCCCTGGCACAGAAGTGTTAAGTGCCAGGTGTCGTGTGGCTGTGCCCAGGTGTGCAAGCGTGGAGTGAAACCACTGCTGACCCTGCAGCAGCGGACGGGGATGGGATGAGTGACCCACTTAGAGCACGTGCGACTCATCCTCCTTCCTGCAGGACACATTTACCTGGCTCCCTGAGCAGAGCCTTGCTGGAGCAGTTGCATAAGCAAGTGCCACAGCCACTAGCAGCTTGGGGACACCGCCCCTGGGGAGGGACAAGGGGACAGCTGTGTAGGGTGGCCTGGGGGACTGTAACCACAAGCAGCTGCAGCTCATCCACGCTTGTGTCCGACTGGTCTCGGCTACATGGCTGTGCTGTGTGTGTGGATTCAAAACAGGGAGTGCATTTGTATGTATGTAAAACTTCATATGGGGTGGGGAGGCTGCTTTTTTTAAAAAAAAAAAAAAAAAAGAAAGAAAAAAAACACCTTGTAAATAACTAAAGCTGTAGCATATGTCCTTTTTTCTTTTTTTTTTTTTTTACAGAGATAAAGATGCAAAAAGGGACATCTGAATGTGATGGGAGTCACTTGCAGGTGTCCCTTCATTCTTCTGGGATACAGTGTATTTTTGGGACAGAGTCTTCTCCTACCTTGACTTTGAGCCTTTCTAATGTACTCTAGAAAATTGTCAAGGAAGTGTAGTGAGGACCAGTAGCTTGGTAGGATTTTGTGCCTGTGGCTTGCTGGCAACAGTTCTTGTTTCGGTTTGTTTTAATCTTGTTTTGGTTGTTATAGTGCTTCTAGCGGGTGGGGAGTGTGAAAGCTGGTATCAGTTAACTTCCTTTTCTTTGCTTTATTTTTGTTTTTTTTTCCACTGTGAATGAAATGAAGCTATTAGTAGAATGTAAATGTTCTGGAGTAGAATAAAACTCCTTGAATTTGATGTGCGGTCGGTGCGCGTCCGTCAGTCCTCTGCTCTCTTGCTGGAAGCATCACCCCTAGCGAGGCTTGCACTGTTCTGCTTTGTCCACTCAAACTGAGCAGATCAGTTGTGCGTGCATTGTTTTTTTGTTGTTGCTTTTCTTTCTTTCCCTTTTTTACCGCCTTTTGGTGAAAGCCTCTGTGATACCAGGCCTCCTCAGCATGACTAGGAAGCTACCTCTGCCCTGTGTGGACTTCAGACCAAGTGATGCCTAATGGAAATACAATGTAAACGCAAGCAGAGAGCTTAAAGATGGTGCTATTGTCAAGCCCGCTTGTTTCCTAACAGGTGTGTGCTTTTGTCAATAAATGTCTTTGTTCTCAAGCTTCCAGTATTTAAAACTCCATTTCCTGTAAGGAGATGCTGATGTGGTAGCTGGTCCTTCCCAAGAGGAAGAGGAAACCCCATGGATGCTACAGTTGGGGCGGTTTGAATTGCACTGAGGTGATTCTAGTTGGATCTTGTTGCCTCCCTCAGTCCTGGGAAGGAAGATGCTGCTTCCTAGCAACAAACACCCTGTTGGGAGTAACTGCTTTTTGGGATGGAAGAACTTCCCCCTGGTTTCCCTCACCATGCAACAGAGGCCAAATCCTCCCCTTTAACCAAAACTCTTCTGTTTTAGATAGTAGCTGTAAGTGTGCTCGTAGTTTGACCCCACAGGATGCCTGGAGATGGGGCTGGAGATAAGTTCTTTCTTTCCTGCAGGGGAAAATGAGTGGAGCTGTGGAAAGCAAGTGGCCCTGTGGTCTTGGTGCTTCTTCCTTGCTGCATCTTCTCTCTTTTAGCTATTTTGGGCCCACATTCTTTAGTCTCCTGTGGCTGCTGAGGCCCTGCATGCAAAGCTGGGCCTTTGCCATGGAAATATGCAAAGAGCTGCTCTGGGGCTGTATTTTGGGTGTTAGGGTGTCAAAGAGGCTTTCTGCTTCCTGGTAAGGCGATCTGCTGCGAAACCAAGCTGATAAGGCTGTGCTTGCTGCTGATAAAAGCAGCTGGCTTCCTGTTCCTCTTAAATAAGGGACTTTTCAGAGTAAAAACAAAACCAAAAACCTGCGGGGTTTCAGATTCTTGGAAACGCTTGCATTTCAAAAGGGGAAATTAAAACAATATTTATGGAAGCTGGAGGTATGTGGTTGGGATCCTCTGTGTCTTTTTTTGGGGGGGAAAGCTTCCTCTGGATTTATGCATCCTGGCCCTGGCACTTTTGGGAGCCTCTTGCAAATTGAGGTGCTGCACAGAAACATTGTGGTGAAGTTGTTTTTCCCCCCATCAAAAAAAAAGAGGGAATAATGTTGAAAAAATGGCTGTTCTCTTGCTTTACACCCTCTTCTCCCATCTGCCTGTCCCTCTCGGGCAGTTTTGGGGCTTTAATAGCCTGAGGGTGGTGGGGAAGTGGCTGCTGCTGCTTCCTCTTCTGTGAGAAGCTGTGTGAGGCTGGAGAGGGGGGCTGGGCCTCGCTCTGTGCAGCCTCCGTGCTCCAAGGTGAAACCCAGGGGACATTGGGTGGCTTTAGGGGTTCCCAACACGCTGAGGAGGCCACCCACAAATGACCCGAATGTCTGTGTGCCGGAATGAGCTCCTGCCCTCTTGGGCACTGGGGTCCTGGATGCCCTTTGAAGGCGCTGACTGGGATGGAGCTTGGAAGTGGCTCTGGCCATAGCTCTGCTCTGGGATCATGGATGTTTCCTGTAAGCCGAGTTGCTTCCTGGCATGCAGGAGCCACTGTCCCCCATGTCCCCCTTCATTGCACTTCCCCCTGCGACTGTCCCTATAATGATACAAACTGAGTTGCTTGAACTGCCCACCTTGTTTGGTGCTTTTGCCCTGAGCGGGGGGGATGGCCTGCAACTTGAGCTCCTGCTCTGACCAGCTGTATTTTCTTTTGGGGGAGAGGGGTGATGGTGACAGGAAGCACTCAGCCCGTCTCCCAGAATGAGTCCTGGGGAAATGCATTGGGCTACCCTGGGGAAATGAACCCCATGGGGTCAGACAGTGGAGGTGGGGGGGGTGGTATTGGGGCTTCTGCATACCTGGGCCCTCCCCATGTCCCTCAGCCCGGTCCCCATCCTGCAGTTACCACCTTCTTGTATCTTACAGGTCCCTGGGGGGAGGGATGTGGTGATGCTGCTGGGACCAGGGTGCTGGTGAGTTGGGGCAAGCAGGTTTTTTTCTGGAAACTCCATGGTGCCCCACACCCCAAATCCCAGGAACTAACCAGCCCCTGCCTGAATTATTGCCCTGGCCACGCAAACAGGGCCACCCAGAGCTGTCACTCTGGCGGGTACGATGGGTGAGGGGGTGGCTGCGGGTGACTCAGTCGCAAGACTTTCCGCTCTGACACAAATATTTGGTTGCCAGTGGCAACTGCACGAAGCAAGGAAAGAAGCAGGAAGCAGTGGGGTGGTTTGGCCCAGCTCCTGTCATGAGTGTGCAGAGCCTCAGCCTGTAAGGGCTGAGTGGGCAGGAGGAGGGCCAGGTCCCCTTGTGGTTCCCAGGAGACTCTTGATGGGGAGGGGAAAGGGGGTCATGGGGGGGGGCTGGGGATGGATTTGCACATGCATGGGGTCAYGCAGGTGTGTGGTTTGCACATGCATGTGGGCTTGCACAGTTGCATGATTTGTACATGAGTTTGCACAGGTGCATTCCTTGTACACAGGGGGGTTGCACAATCATGGATTTGCACAGGTGCATGCTTTGCACACATATGTGGGTTTCCACATGCATGTGCACTTGCACCCAGCCCTGCGGCGTTCTGCCCAGCAACAGCACCGCTAATAGCAACTGGGAAGTCACGTGGTGCTTCCAGGAACCTGTGCCGGGGGGGGGGGGGGGGGGTGGGGGGGGGGGGCGGATGGGGACTGGGACGTGTCTGTGTGGCGGGGGGCAACAGTAGGGTTGGGGACATGGGTGCAGAGGGGGACCCTGGGAATGGGAACATGCTGGGGAGGGGGACACACACCAGGGAGGATGCATGAGAAAGGGGTAATAGAGCGAGATATCCCTGGTGGGGGGGGGGGCGGGGTGGGCATAGACAGACACATGAGGAGGGATGCATGATGGTGGTGGGGGGCAGGGACATGCTGGGGAACAGATGTTGGGGGGGAGGAAATGGGGATGTGTGCAGGTGCTGCTGCCATCCCCTGCCCACCATGATGCACATGGCAGGACATGGACCCTATAGGACATGGGCTATAGGATGTGCATATGAGAACTGTATGAATTCTAGAGGGTCCTAGGGGCTCTCTGTGGGGGTGCTAGGATTGGGAGGGGTCCTATGGGATTTCTATGGATCCAAGAGGGATATAGGTGGCGGGGGCGGGGGGGGGGAACGGGACGGCATACACGCAGTGCGTATATGAATAGAGGGCGAGGCTGCGCGCATGCGCAGAGACGTGCAGAGCGCTCGCTGCTGCCACCGCATGTCCAAAAACCGGTACTGCAAGAGGGAGGAGCGCGCATGCGCAAGACGGTCGGGAGCGCTCGCTGCTGCCATCGTGTGTTCAAAAATTCATACTGCGTTAGGGTTATGAGCGGCGGGAGATAAGGAATGAATGCACAGATTGCTTGATAGCGATGTATGCTGCTACCGACTGCCAAAAAAAATTTGGTATTGCTATGGAAATAGAGCAGCGTGCAGGCACATCGAGAGCCCTCCCTGCTTCCAACACGGGTCCAAAAATCGGTCCTGGATTGTGTCCTTGAGTGCTCGCTGTTGCCATCGTGTGTCCGAGAATCAATACTGCAAGGGAAAGGGGGAGCACGCATGCGCACTGTGTCCTTGAGCGCTCGCTGCTGCCATCGCGTGTCCGAAAATGAATACTGCAAGAGGGAGGGGGGAGCGAGCATGCGCAGAGCGGTCGGGAGTGCTCGCTGCTGCCATCGCGTGTYCGARRRWSGGTACTGCAAGAGGGAGGGGGGAGCGAGCATGCGCAGAGCGGTCGGGAGTGCTCGCTGCTGCCATCGCCTGTCCAAAAATAGGTACTGCAAGAGGGAGGGGGAGCACGCATGCGCAGAGCGGTCG
>NW_020455664.1:335273-341332 GCF_003342845.1 Nothoprocta perdicaria | reverse complement strand
AGGGCAGAGTGGACACCAGTGCAGCCCACCTGGCAGCAGGAACCCGGCAGAGTGAGTTGGCAAAAGCAAGGGCTAGGAGGGCCCGTGAGTGTGCATCTTTGGCTGCTTCTGCCAGGAACTGCTCCTCTGAGGCCAGCTCCTGTGCAGYGCCACTGCTTGGGTCCTGGCAAGAKCTGCAGCCTGCAAACACCCCAGCGGTCTGGATGTGAAAGATAGTTTTCCCAGGTGGTGCTTCCAGGCTCCCCTGAGTCTGAAACACGGTCTGAAGTGCTAAGCAATGTGGTCTTTGTTTATGCATATCTGCATGATATTTTTCCTAAATACATGGATGGACTTATATACCTGGACTGTATTATGGAAAGCTGTTATCTCAGTTATAATAATGAGCGCAGACATATCAGCTTCCGTAACCCAGAAGACACCTGTGAATCCTGACTGAACTACTCATTTTAGTATATAACACAATATAGTAATGTAATTGGAWTCACATGAGAGAATCAATGTGGTAGGAAAGGACTATCAATCAGAGTTATTTAGAAAAAAACAAATGAGTCTTTTCTTGATCTTGATTTAAGAAAACAAAATGTGTTACCGCAGAAATTTAGTGGTGTTGTTTCTTGCAGATATTAACACAAATTACTGCAGAAGACAATTTCAAAAGAGAAAACATGTAGCAGGAGAAAATTATTCAGTATACAATGGCAAGTGACACATGACCTGCAAGTAGTGAGAGGGAGCCAGGTTAATGAACTGCCCTGGAATAATTTCAAAGAGACCTACTCAGAAGAGAACATTCTCTGAAAAAGCCTGTCTAGGAGGCTGATTAAGAAGTATTAGGATTTCCATACTTCTCAAGAGGGAATTGAAAATTTAGCATAGAGTTTTTCAAGCTTGCTGTGCAAGTAAATTCCTTTCTGAAACAAGAGGGAATTGAACAATTTTCTTCTTGTAGATGTCATGTAGACTGAGATTTTATATTTCTGTACTGGTTCAAAAAGAAGTTATCTGTAGATCTTTTGTGAAATCCTTTCTTCCACCTGGTATCTAGGCGATAGAGAAATGAAGAAAAGGGCTGTGCTGCCATTAAGAGGGACTTGTACAGGCTGAAGAATTGAGCAGAGAGGCATGTCCTGAGGTTCAACAAGGACAAGTGCAGGGTCCTGCACCTGGGGAGGAATAACCCCAGGAGAACCCCAGTGCAGAATAGGGGTTGATCTGCTGGAAAGCAGCTCTGCAGACAGGGACCTGGAAGTCCTGGTGGACAACCAGTTAATCATGAGTCAGCCTTGTGCCCTCGTGGCCAAGAAGGCCAATGGGATCCTGACCTGCATCAGGAGGAGTGTTGCCAGCAGATCAAGGGAGGTGATTCTGCCCCTCTACTCAGYTCTGGTGAGGCCGCATCTGGAGCATTGGGGGCAGTTCTGGGCTCCCCAGTATGAGAGGGACGTGGAGCTTCTAGACAGGGTCCAGGAGAGGGTAACCAAGATGATTAAGGGACTGGAGCATGTATCATATGAGAAGACACTGATTTAGCTGCACCTGTTTAGCCTGGAGAAGGGAAGGCAGAGAGGGGATCTGATTAATACACATAAATACCTGAAGGGTGAATATAGGGAGGAAATGGCCAAACTCTTTTCAGTGGTGGCCAGTGACAGGACAAGGGGAAATGGGTATAAGTTGAAACACAGGAAGTTCCACTTTCATGTGAGGAGGAACTTCTTTCCTTTGAGGGTGACAGAGCCCTGGCACAGGCTGCCCAGGGAGGCTGTGGAGTCTYCTTCTCTGGAGATCTTCAAAATCCGCCTGGATGCCGCCCTGTGCCAYGTGCTCTGGGTGTCCCTGCCAGAGCAGGAAGATTGGACGAGATGATCTCTAGAGGTCCTTTCCAACCTTAACCATTCTGTGATTCTGTGAAAAATATTAAGTGACATTTCCTCTTTATTCTAGGTGTTAAGTCACTACGTGATAACTTCTATTCTTTCAAGTAATAGAAACAATTGTGACTAAAGTGGAAAATGTGAGTGAAATAAGGGCTAGAAAAATTTTCTGACTTCCTGTTTTCCTTCAACAAGAAGCTGTAATATCCCACTTGGTTCATAAAACACATCAGTTAAATACTTGCCAACCAGTATTTAGCTCCCATAATTGTGCTCTTCTGTCACTTTGTCACTTTTTTTTTTTTTTTTGAGGCTTTTCTTCAAGATTTATACATTTTAGTTACCTCTTTCTAAGCTTGATAGCTAAAGTGTTTAATTTCTTAGGGTTAAGTTGGGTGAGTTCCCAGAGTATGAAGGTTGGCAGAATTTTTAATTTTAAAGTAGTCCCCTGAGACTCAACAGTCATGTGAAATATTTTTCTTCTTCTATGGTAAACTGTTGGGAAAGAAATACTTTTTCATATTTCTTTTCCATGCTTGAAAAAGAAAAAGGTTATTCATGAACAGGTCTGTTAGAGTATTGACAGACACATTGCTYCACCCTTCTCTGTTGCTGTCAGGCATTCTGGGCTATTGSCATAAATAGACATTTCTTAATTTCAACGATTTTATCCTTTTCCCAAGGAAGGGGGAGCATTGCTCATTTAATGCCTGCTGCTCTCATATAGCATCAGAGGCTGTGGAAATGCTCTGATGAGCTGAGCAAGAGGGTGTTTACAGCATGCTGTTGTTCCTCCAGAGTTTGAATAAGGCAAAGGACATGAATGAGCTGAAGAGCAAACTGAAGCTGGTCCAGGTGTGTGTGTGTGTGATAACCAGGTGTTAGGAGAGCAGGTGTTTTTAGAAGATGAAGTCATTGCACATGGAAGGCCAGCTAGTATACTCTTTTAACTGTTCAATGGCACACTGTTTAGGGCATCACATAGTTCACTCATAACAAACTAATCAAATCTTTTTTTTTTTTTTTTTTTTTTTTTTTTTTTTTTTTTAACATCCCCTGTAGCCTCTGACCTGCTTTGGGATTACATCTATTTCACTACTGGTTAATAGAGAAAATTTCTTGGTCAGGTTTGATGTCCCAATTTCTGCAGCTGGCAGTGTTTTGGAAAATGGTGTGGTTCTGAAAAGCATTGTTGAAGAGGCTGTTGTCTGAGAAGGGCTGGTAGAAAAAGCACGATAGATATTAGAAGGGACTACGTATCATAGATGTTCTAAAAAAATCCACTTAACAGTCAGCTCACTAGGTTCTTAATATTCCCTGTTTACACAGAAAGAACATAATAAATGAAATATTAAGTCCTTGAAATAAGATCTTATGTTTTCTTCTTCCCTACAATATACAAATGGGTTTACATGACTATTTCCCAGGGTGGGAGATCAAATCATACTGTAACAAAAAAGAATACAATACAATAAAATAAAGCCAATACAGAGGATTCGATTGATAAGACAATAGCCAAGTGTTGAGGGCTAATGAGAGGGGTAAGGGGAGAGAAAAGAAGACAATTAAAAAAATACAGAAGTCGAATACTCAAATACTTATTTGTCATCACACTTTTCATGGCTTGAGTTTTTACTTATTTGTTCTACAATTCCCGTCTTACAATTTTAGCTGTGACAAATACATTAGACTTGCTTTGGAATCTCTCTCTACCCACACTGCCAGCAGCCTCTGTGTGAAGTCACACCAAGGTCCAAAACTCGGCCACATATCACAGTACACATGACAGGGATGACAGTACATACAGTACACAGTAGCATTTCTACCAGAAATAACTCTATACAAAAGTAACGTTCTGAAGTGTTAYGTGTATTGCTACAGTTTATCTTCTCTTTTCATACACATRTTTCCATGTTGTTCRTTACAACATAGAAAGATACTAAAGACAAGAATACGAGGTGATTCAACTTCATAATTGAAAGGAAACGAGCAATGCCTAGTATGCAAAATTATGAACAACTATTTCAGCCATTACTTACACTATTATTAGAATACCAACAACTATTGCAAAAATTATTTCTAAAATGTATTTGAAGTTCAAAGAAAAATAACCTAAGCTTTTCATAGAGCTACATGTCCCAATTACTAATTTAATATATGAGAAATTACACCTATCATATAAATTACTCAGTACATCTTTTATATATTTTTGCTGTTCTTCCATTTGGCTACTGYTATTCCTCCTATTTCTGATAAACTACTTTTTTTTCAGTTTTCACACTTGCTTGACCTGTTAGACATTGCTTAAAGAATTGTGAAATCATACCATATTATCCTCCAAAAGCATTGAATTTCATATCTCTTTATGAGAGTAACTTACATTTAACACACCCACAAATGACTTTATCATCTGAATATCTAAGAAAAAGGAAACTGAACAATTCAAAGTGAATTTGCAGTACAAGTTATTTCCCTTTAAAATTATATGTCATGTCGGCGCTACAGCTATTGAAATGGCCTTTCTCCCAGTGAGAAGACAATATGAGCAAATTGCTTGGCAGCAAAGGTGCTAAGGTGATGGGCATGCTAAATTCAGCTCTACATAAGTTAAATAGAGATCATCTTTAAAACAATATATGTAGGTATTTTAAAGTCAGCATACTGCRTGCTATTGTTGCCTGCCCATTTTTACTGTTCATTATCCTTGTATGATAATGAAATTTAAGTAGACTTCATTAATAATTTTAGGATGCACATTATTATTAACTCCAAATTTTTTTCTGCCAGGTTCAGKATATATTATACACAGAGGAGGCCTGAGAAGCAGAAAAGTATTAAGATACCTATATCCCCTTGTTCTTTTGTCCTCTTCATCTGGCTTCTTGTTATTATATCACTGAGAGAAGAGACATAGATTCATCCTATTCTGGCTACCTGTTTCCTTTCAGTGCAAAAACTCATGCTTAGCGTATTTTAACTTTGCTAAACTTAGATTGAAATCTTGTTGACTTTTAGGGAGCTATTACAGAAAACTCAGTTTTTTTTTTCCTTTCCTTTCCTTTCCTTTCCTTTCCTTTCCTTTCCTTTCCTTTCCTTTCCTTTCCTTTCCTTTCCTTTCCTTTCCTTTCCTTTCCTTTCCNCTTTCCTTTCCTTTCCTTTCCTTTCCTTTCCTTTCCTTTCCTTTCCTTTCCTTTCCTTTCCTTTCCTTTCCTTTCCTTTCCTTTCCTTTCCTTTTGTTGAAGATTGATTAAGAAATAATACGTTACTTTGCTCATTACATCATTCTAACTCCTTTTTCACTGAAAATCCTTGATGCCTCCAAAGGCTTGAAATTTGGCAGAGGAAATTAGATGCCTCGGGCTTTCATATGGGGGTTCTGCTGACTTCGTGAAAATATGCCGTCATTTGACTAACTGCTCAGCAGAGACCTCTTAGAGCTTGTTGGCTGAGTTATCTAGAGATGCCATCTGTGTGAAGCCCACTTCATCCTTCCACATCTTCACTATGAAGGTGAATGTGTGCAGGTGCCACCCTCCTTGCACCCATCAGCCGTGGCTGCTAAAGGCATTCTCACTGCTAGTACTTATCAGAGTGCCAGGCACACGTAATGAGAACCAGGAGATGGCCTCTCTCTCAGCATCCTCACCCCCTTCCATGGATTCAGCTAAAATTGTTCAAAAGCACTACTTTTTGATTCTGAGGTTTAAACTTTGTGTCATAAAACTGGAATTTGAACAAGGCAAATTGCAGCCTTKCTTCTTCAATTTACTAAAGCTTGTTTATGGTGCTTTTACCGGTATTAATTTTGATGCAAGGTTCCTCAATAACCTGATCATGTATATGAGCCAGGTTTCTGCTCAGACAGAACCTCACTGGCTTCAAGGAGGCTGTAAACAGGTAGAGAAGTCTATATCAAATAGATTCTTTTAGGATTTATGCTCATATTTAAACAAAATGCAATAACATTACTGTGATAGACTTCAGAAATGAAGTCRTAAGATCAAAAGTATGAGTCATAAGATCAAAAGCCATATAAGCAAAATGTGGGGTGTTTTTTAGACATTGTTAATCATCTCTGTATTTCTATGTCAATTTTATACAATGGAACAAGTGTGATTTTTATTAGTTTTCAATAGTTGTGCCTAGCTTTGTCTAGTTCTAGAAAAAAAAAAAAAAAAAAAA
>NW_020455664.1:296593-334090 GCF_003342845.1 Nothoprocta perdicaria | reverse complement strand
ATCAGGTTAGTCAAGCAGGATTTCCCCTTGGTGAATCCATGCTGGCTACTCCTGAGCACCTTCTTCTGCTCCATGTGTCTGGAGAGAGCAGCCAGGATGAGCTGCTCCATCACTTTCCTGGGGATGGAGGTGAGGCTCACCGGCCTGTAGTTACTCGGGTCCTCCTTCTTGCCTTTTTTTGAAGACCGGAGTGATGTTGGCTTTAACTTTACTCCCTTTGTTTTCCTATCTACTATATGTTATTTCTGTATTTCACAGGAAAGAAGCAACGGGTGCGATAGAGACTATAAGTTGCACATAACACAAAGTGTTTCCAGGAATTCAGCTTGGGCAGATGGCCCTCTCTAGTAATGGCCTTGGTAAAGTAAGGACACTTCAGTAGCAAAACTGTGCTCACACCATGCTCCATGCAAAACCGTGCTCATTCCTTGTCGTGAGACAAACATGAGACATGGAATACCCAAAGCACCAACCAGGCACTAACTGAGGAATTGTGACTCTGTAGTCCTGACAGATGCACATTGACACACAATGGACAGACACATAAAGGAGGTAAACCCATGTGACAAACTTCTTCTGCTACATCTGGAGATACATTTCTGAGGAAATACCCCATCTGTTTCTATTTTTTTTTTCCTCAGGCACATTAGCCCTAAAGCCAGGCCTTAACATCAGTTATATTGGATCATCCTTTCAGATATGGCTGCATAAAGAAACAGTGGAACAATAGGATAACCACAAATGGATCCATACCTGAATATCTCTCGCAGTGTCCAGAAATCTGAAGTCTAGGGATTTCCTCAATGACTGCTGCAGATATGCCACTATATTTGTCAGCCTTTGCCAGATACTTTTTTCCTAATAATTTAGTCATTCCCCTTTGAATGCACTTACACATSATCATGCAAAACATTCTGTGTCTGTGAATGAATTATTTTTAAATCAAGCACTATTCATTCAGGTTGACCTTTCATAAATGCACAGAAGTGATGGAGCAATAATCTTCAGTCATAGATATCACATGAAAAGTAATACAAAGTTTCTGCTTTCTTGACAGTGATGCAGCTGAAGTCACCGGTGACCTAATGTTTCAACAACAAAATCTTTTTACCTAGACAATATCCTAGTAAATATTGATATTACTTCATAGGACATGCCTACACAATGTGGACAGTGGAGATGGTGCTGATATATTTGAGTTTGAAGCCACCAACCTCACTCTGGTACAAAAAAGAGGTGTAGCCAGGTCAATTTGCTATGAAATATATTATATCTTTCTTTTCCATATTACTTCTCCATTCTGCTTTTTCATGTTTGTCCCCAATACCATCTACAGGGTCCTAAACTGTGTAGCTCTTACCAGTACTGATCAGATCCTCCTGCCAGGTGAGCTGTGATGTATTGGCCAYGTTGACATCTCCATCCTGCATCCACAAGGATCTCTGTCCCTGCAGCAAGGAGCTAATTCACTCCTACTCTCACCATCTCTCATCATCATCACAAGCATGTCTATGCTTGTGTGAAGGAGGAGACCTAGCTCTTCTTTTCTTTTTACTTTTTTTTTTTTTTTTTTATTATTATTAGTTTTCTAGTGCATAGCTGCTCTTCTAGATACAGGAACAAATGATTTATTTGAAAATAGATTTCTTCTCTCTTTCCCAAATATGTAAATATCAAAGTGTCAATAATTTCCACATACAGATATGTCCATTGATTTCAAGTTATTTTGACATAATTATTTTGTAAGGTAATTTTAAGSAAATCAGTGAGAATACTGAAAATTCCAGGAAGTATCACTGTTATCTGGCAGCACCATTGGCAACTATTTCTTCTCTCTTCATAAAACAGAATGAGACAAGACCAGCTCTTCCAAACAGAAAACTCTTTAAAAATGTTATATCTACTACAGAATACAAAATCAGTCTTGGCTGTTTACTGCTTTGCAAAAATGAGCTTCACATGAGGCAACACATTCCAGAAGAAATGTTATGAATAAATTTAACAGGTATGCACACATACACACGCACATATATATGAACTTTGACTTTCAGACTTATTCCATTAAAAAGAGCCCTTGGTGCAAATCTTTGTGCTCAGGTAGAGGTTCTATTTCTGAAAAAGGACAGTATAAAAACTAAATTATGATTGCAAATTTAAGGATGTACTTTTTACAGTAGGACACTATAGCTTGGTGAAGTCAGCTGTTAAATACAATACATAGCTTTTTAAAATTTTTATTGCAGTAGCAAAAGCTCCATGCATAATGGTGCTTTACACTTGAATAAAGAATAATTGCAGATAATGGGTCTGTCAGCATGAGCAGATTAGGGGTCGCAGCAGTGGTTCCATCATCACAATGAAAATACTAATTTAAAATCCTGTTTCCTTTCCTTTGACCTTATGCTTCATTACTTTAATGGCATTAAGAGTTAATTTCTGGCAGAGATATAATTTATTTATTTATTGCGTTACTTTACTTGGTATATAATATTGCATTTTTCATTGAAGAATTTTATGTCTGTAATGACATTTGGCATTTTATGGTTCAATGGTAGAAAAGCTGACTGTTTTTTACYGGTTTGAAAGCTGTCAGTGAGCAGATGGTGGAAGACCTGGGTAATCAGTTGAAATGGAAAGGGACTACATAGTTTGGGGTCAAATCAGTCTGTGCAGGAAGTCAAAGGAGAGGGATTCCTAAGGTAATATCTTTGCATAATCTGTCTCTTTAATAGAACCACATTTTGAAATGATTTATTCTAAGGACTACTCTATCATCTTCTCGATTACATTATTTACAAATATAGTATATATTTATATGCAATGATTTGCTCATCACAACTGTGTAGAAGAGATTTTTGTGGATGAAAAAATTCACTTGTAGTCTCTTATTATATAATATATATTATATAATATTCTATACACACTGTGTCAGTCTCAGTAAACAAATGATTTAACAACTGGGAATATCATTAATATTTCAGGTCTTAGGAGGGTCATCTGATAACACTGACATCAGGAGGACACAAATCTGAGTTCCTATAATATATTATTTCTATAATTATCAGATATAATCTGAGATATCAGGAAAACTCATGAGAATATAAAATTAATAAATGCATTTATGATAAAAGGTTTTTTTTAATTTAAGTTCTKATCTTTAAATATAGATCCTAAAATTAAAATTTGTTTCCATTTTAGGGAAATTTTGCTCTGAATCTGAACTAAAATGTACTGAGTCAAAATTTAAATCAAATGAAAACAAAATCTAAATAGAATAACATAAATATAGATTTAACTCTCTACCTTTAAAGTAGTGAGCAATGACAAGCTTAATAAACAAAAAAAGTCCTAAAAAGATGCACACTGAAAGTTATACTGTGTATTTTAGTCACTGATCTGCATTTAAAGTGATCATACAGGGAATTCCTTTAAAAGAAACTTATATGTGCCCCTTCCTGCATTGCTGAGAACAGCCAGTATTTGTCCCTGGCTTCAACTCAAATAAAGGTCAGCTCCCTTATTCACTCCTCTTACTTTACCAGTAGGAAGGAAGAGAGGGAGAAAAAATAATGGAGAAGAAAGGCAGCAGAAAAGATTTGCAGGTATTAAAGAAGCCATGCCAGAGCAGAAAAATTGAATCAAATTTCCAGTCAATGAAATGAAATGGAAAAGAGACGTAAGGAAAAGTGCACAACCACAGGGTGAAATTGTGCTGCCCTTAGTGAAGTCAACCAAAGCTTCTTCTGAGAGCATGATGAATGATTAAGAACTGCAGGAATCTGTCCACAGATTCTAAGAACAGTTGAAAGAAAACTCATGTAGAGGAAAGAAAGAAAAAAAACTTAAGGAGATTGAAAAAGGCCTGGGGGGAACTTGAAGAGAGATACATCTAGAGAGAAAATCAGCTGAAGACAAAAATAGAAAGAGACAGGCCAGATTCTCCGAAGAGCCTGACAATTTAACCCATTTTATGCTCAGTTCCTGTCAGAGCTGTACATAGAATAATGGTAAATAAATGGCAGAATCATGACAAATTGTAAAACACATTCAGTTTAACATTATTAAGAAATCAGAAACAATAAAATTGATTTGAAATATTGTTTAATGTCACTTTTTATTCACATAATTAATTTTAATTGCTGGAATTAAAAAATACCATGTTAGTGGGTTTTTTTTTTTTTTCTTCCTTTAGATTAACTAAAAGATTTACTCTAAAAGTGTCATAAAAATGAATAGAATACTTTTTTTAAAGAAATACTATTAATTTACAGTTAGAATTTCAGTATTCTTTATCTGGAATTTGTATCAGTGACTTTTTCCAGATTAGATCRATTGCTATGTGACAATTAGAATTAATAACTATTAATAACTATTAAATATAATTGCAGACAGGTTCAAATCGGTATCGAGAATCTTAGACTGTTTTTTTCAGCTAAATTACATGACATAGACATGACTCCAAATTTGAGAGTGAAGTTCATTGAAATCAACAAAAAAACTGTTATCCAATCATTTAGATGCCTTGCATTAAACATTTTTGCCTAGATAATAATTACTTGTTACTTTTAGAATCCCAGAGCCTCTGAAACTTACTTCTCTTATCTAGACGAGGAYAAATATGAATTATCATGTCTAGCTTCAGGCCCTCAGACACGACAATGATGCTATCACTTACTGTGTCAAAGGTGCACTGCAGCTCATCTCTACCTCCTATTAAGTATTCTTGGCTTTTGCAACAATGTTGAACTGAGTCCAGGAACTTAAGATACTAGAAGCAATTGAGTTAATTTTTGTTTTAGAGACCCACACTTGATTTATCAGTTAGGATAAGTTATCAGTAGGTAACTTATATTCACTAAGAAATAGTCCATGTTTTCCAGGTGTGTGTATGTGTGTGTGAAGGTTATTCACGGACAGGCTATTACATGATAAATGTTGTTTTAGAGTAGCAGTTTGGTTGTGAGGTTGACATGCATGTGACGATACTGAGGTTTCAATTATCTACTTGCATCAATCAATCTTATAGTTTCCAACACTGTTGCCTGCAGTAATGTCACAGCTTTTCTGTCAGACAGGAGAACTTTGTGGGAAATGTTATTCATTACAGCTGCAAATCTGTCACTGTGCCTGGCATGGCTTGTTAATGACAACATTTATTTCAAAGAGCCATGTTTCGCTTTGTTGCTGGAGAGTTGACTTTGTGATCGTAAAATATAATGAAATGTCAAGAAGATGAAGTGAATGAAGTTTGCCAAAAATACAGCTAAAGTGATTCAGATCTACTAAAAAAATGCACACACACAAATATACCATTTAGATTTTCTGAGAACATTTAACCACTTACTAGGAACATGAATGGCACAGAGGAAAAATGTCAGTTAAAATATAATACACATGCACAAACAGTGTTAGAGCTTCATTTGGCTTCCTCAATCCATAGCACTAGAATGAAACAGATTTTTCCCGTCAGTCTTTTTATTCAAGCAAACAGGTCATATTTCTAATGTTTAGACAACATTTTTCCTTTTGCCCCTTGTGGTTTCACATGAGGCTGAGGGTGTTCTGAGGTAGTTGTCAGAGTGGGAGCAGTGGAGAGAGAAGCAGGATTTCAGGCACAGGATTCTCTGTGGGACCACACAACCAAGGAGTCAGTTTTCATAGAATGGGAATATTTCAGTTATGGCAGGATAATTTAGCCCACCACACTCCTGCTCCTTCTGTGAAATTGCTGCTGTTAGCAGAGGGATTGGCTAAGTTATCCCTGCTGTGCACAGCAAGCACTGAAGGGACTGCTCCACAGGTATACGCTTAGACTGCAAACATCACAGAGGAACATTCATTTGCCTTATATAATGCTGCAGCCTCTTGGCAGAAGACAAATAAATCACCACCTGTAATTATAGTTGATTCTGGTACAAGCATGGAAGCTATCCCTATCAGGCCAAGGATCATGGGGCAGGAGCTGGCACAGCATCATCTTCTATGGTCATGGAATGACAGTCAGGTGAGATGCCAGGAAATATTGATACTGCTCTATACTGACTGCCACACTTCCCTCCCAGATGCTTCTTTGCTTCGCTTCTCTAGAAGAGTGGTCTTTCCCTCCAGCTGGCAGGTTCCCATACTGGAATTCAAACTCTCGCCCATGTTTTAGGAATTCCCATTTTTATATTCCCATTTTGTATGGGAATATAAGCCCTCTTCTGTGCCCTATCCAAGAAACATAACTGAGATACCCATATCCTACCTTTCTTTTTACAATATCAATTAGTGTTACACACCATTAAGATTTGTAGTTTGAAATATTGTTTGTGGTCAGAACGAATCCAAGCATTTAAGATTTGCTGAACAATTTCATAACTCAAGACACTGAAGTACACTTCTCTGAAGCATCTTCCTTTTTAGCATGGCCATCATTGCAACCCCTCAAATGATCTCTATTTCTCAGTAGAAACTCTGCAAATCCAAACTGAAACAGAAATGTAGTAGGCTCTTCCTTTTYCAAAACTTGGATCCACACTGCTAGAAATAACATGTTTATGTGGGAAAATGATTCCCATGCTTATGTAGGAAAAGAAAAACATTTATTTACTTTTATAAATATAGTCCTACTTAACAATTAAATTTCTATGAAGGATACACATGAAAGCTCCCAAACATGTACAAACATTAGTGATTTTGCCACATTTGCAGATATACAAAGGGTGAATACAGATATAATATTTGGACATGCTGGTCCAGTACCATTTATACTGAATGTGGAAGCAAGCAGAGGCCTAAAGTTACTTGTGAATTTCAAGTATCTTTTGAAATTTTCAAGTCAAGTATTTCTGGTTCCCTATTCAGAAGAATATTGTGTTATCTGTGATAAAAATTCAGAAGAACATAAAAAAAAGGCAACAAAAAAGAAAAGTCTAAATAAGAAAGTCTTTATTTCTATTTGAACTAGAAGAAAAATGCAGATTTTATCTATTCATATTAAGTGTTTTAGGATTCAATTGAGAAATAAATGAACTTAGAGCCAAGTTGCAAGCTGAATGTGAAGACAATGAGACCAATGAATGAAATGAAGAAGGAATTTTTCAGCAATCTAATGATTATATAAGGTCCATTCGTGTTCTAGGGGTATTCCTCATATGGCTATATTTATAATATGTCTATTATAATACATAGAAGGAAGTGGATTTTGTTTTGGTTTTGCTTTGGTTTTTTTTTTTTTTTTTTTTTTTTTTTTGTAGCATTCAGCAACATGTTCAAGAAATCTTAATGTAAACTTCATAATTAAACATTCAACATATGGAAATGTTAATTCACTTTTTTAAAAAAAGTTTTGTCTGCTCATCTGTTATAAAATACACAAATTAGGAGTGAAAAATACACTATAGAACACATGAAAAATGAAAACAAAGTGAAAAAAAGTGATTTTTTCACTCATAGAAATCAAGAACAAAATTTTAGTGATAAGCTTTAACAGTAAGTTTTGAACCTCTCTCTCCATTGTTACGTTTCTGAACTTGAGTAAGAAGAAAATTATCCAAACAATAGGATATTGGGCGGTGTGCAAATTCTGTAGGTGTGAGGTGTTGCTTCTGAATCTTTGTTGTGATCAGTAAAAGGAGTCATTTGACTTTAGAAATAAACATTGTATTATATAATATTAGACTGAACCCGTTCTATTTCTCTCTGCAATGCTTAGGGGCATGGCAATCCATAAAATGTAACAAGAATTTATGCTGGTCCTTCTCCTATGGCTTTTAAAAAAATGTAAGGGCATCATACATAATAAATCTAATAAAAAGATGAGTAAAGGAAAGATAGAGGCATTTTATTCTATATTCACAGAATAGAATTCCTTAAATGATCCATACATATGGTAAGAGAATCAAATGCAACCAAAACAAGAAAAAATAGTATTAATTAACTCATTGCTTGATTTCCTTTCTGCCCAGGATATCTCAAAGCAATTTAACATATAATATTATTGATCTACTTGTCATCATCTGAGAACACTGAGTTGCTTTCAAGTTCTTGGAGCATTCTTTGTTAAATAAATAAATAAATATCTATTAAGAACGGGTAAGCTGCATAATTGTTGCTTGCTACTTTCCATGGGAGATAAACATGAACTCCCTTTGTCTAGACGTGTTGATTGTAATCCATCAAGTAGTGGTTAAAGAGCAATGCTCTTCATTAGACAGAGAGAATTCTAAAGACATTCTTGAATTGCAATTAATATTTTTGAAACAAAAATCATAAAGAGTGTAATTTTAGATATCTTTCCATGGAAATCTAATTTTGTGGGAAGATTTTGGTGAAAGAAGTACAGTAGACCACACAGTTGTATTCTGCTCAGCCTATACTTAAAAAAAAAAAATAGAATGCTAATCTAAATATTTAAAAAACAACAATTGTGAATAAGGAGGAAAAAAACATGCATGTCTTCCCATTGARGAAGTGGAGAATGCTTTTAAATGTGATATTAAGTTTGATTTTTTTCGTATTTACACTGGGATATACCTTTTTAACATTTTCACTGGGACATACTCATAAACTGGAATTTTATAAAGTCTATGCTAGAATTATTCTATCACAGTCTTTCCTCTACCCTGTGAAGGAAAGACTAAGCGAGATGGACCTGTTTAGCCTGGAGAAGAGAAGACTAAAAGAGGAATCTATTCAATATTAATAAGTACCTGAGGGGAGAATGTAGGGAGAATGGGGCCAAACTCTTCTTAGTGGTGGACAGTGACAGGACAAGGGGTCATGAGTACAAGTTGAAATGCAGGAAGTTCCATCTCTGTATGAGGAGGAACTTCTTTCCTGTGAGGGTGACAGAGCCCTGGAACAGGTTGCCCAGGGAGGCTGTGGAGATCTCCCCTTCTCTGGAGATCTTCCAAATCCACCTGGATATGACCTTGTGCCCCATGCTCTGGGTGTCCCTGCCAGAGCAGGGAGGTTGCACTAGATCATCTCCAGAGGTCCCTTCCAACCACAACCATTCTGCGAGTTTGTGATTCTTTATGGTTCTTAACTATTTAAGGGTAAATTACAGCTGATACTGTACTTTTAAATGAGAAACTCTGTAATCAAGATGACTAAAATGTTAACCAGACCTGCTGGAAATATTGGAACTGATTTTTACTTCAACTGCCTTCTCATTTCCTTTGAAAACTTGATTAAATATGCAATTATTTATGGAGTTGTAAGTCAATGCTACATGATTCTTATATTTTAATGTCACCCTTGCTTCATAGTCCCTCTGAAAAAAACTCTTTATCATAAGGTTCTGAGCGGCAGCTCCTTGGTGACCCTACATCAAGTCACTTTCAAATCAGTGACAAAAGCCTCATGCTTAGGACTCCTCTCATGCACATATGGAACATATTGACTATCTATATTCAAAATTGCTATCTAGACATCAGAGTTTAAAAACAGATTATCACCAGACCAAAAACATTGAGAACTACATGCACTTTTGCCAGCCTCAGAAGTTGTTTTTCTATGTTCAGAACAGTGAAATTACTTCAACATATTGACTGTTTGCTCTTCTCTTTCTTCTGGTGTTCTTATAATACATACCACTTATTTCTTATAGAAAGTCAGGAATAAACCATCTTTGGATTTTTCAAATTAACTTCTCAACAAGATAGTGTTTTGTKCCCTTTAGTGAATAGCCCATTTCTCTAGAAAATTTATTGCAAATTGTTTTCACATCTTCTGTCTTAGTTTGCCCCCTTGGTCCATGTTTCCTGCTCAAGTAAATTCTCTTGTTTGAAACTGAAAAATTGCTAAAGTCATTCTGACAACTCCTTAGAATACTTTGACAACCACTACAGTATAACATGCTTTAGTAGCCCCTATGAGGTCTTCGTATACTTTCTATGTATTCTTTTTTTCTTAAATTTCTTCAGAAAAAGAGAGATGCAGTCTAGGAGGATCCCTTCGGTTTGCAGAACTATGAACAATTTGGAACTCATTTCCCAGAAATTAAAAAAAAAATGTCTAGTAAGTCACCKTTACTCTAACTAGTAGTCCTGATCATAATTTCCTCTCATGTAATATCAACCAAAATGCATATCAAGAAACTTGTGTTTCTCTCTGTGATTGCAAAGAGCATATTTAGCAAGCTAAGATATGTCTTTCCCCTTTTCGATATAAATATATAGGAATAAATAATCTGCTGGCTTGCTTTCTATTTTCCTCAAATCCAAATAAATTTTGTGTTTCTATTTTACTAAAGAATGCATCAAAATGACTATTCTACTTCTAATTATTCCATCTCTAGTGTGAGCAATTGTTTTTTAATGTTTTAGACCAAGAAAGCTTATCTTAAAAGGCAATATTTTTCTTCCCAGTTCAGCATAAACATGACAGTGTGGTCAATTTTCCACAGTGAGGGAGGGGGTTACTCTGGATAATTGGAAGTCCAGATAAAAAGGGAAATGAAGAGATGTGCAGGAGAACATGACACACTTTAAACAGTGTCTCAGTCTGCCTGGGCTTGTTATCTCTACAAAACCTGAGCAGGCTCTAGAGAAGCATTCATGAGTACCTCTGCTGTTTTGCCCTTGGACTGACAGAGACATCTCTCCAGGCTCATGTGAAGTAAGTGATGCATATCACTTCCTTACCACTGTTTGTCATGCATTTTATTGTTTCTAAATAGACGATCACTCTCCTACCACATATGTTGTTTTCATAAATTGACACATCCCTCAAATTATCTTTGTTTAGGAAGCCGTCCACCTGCATCGTTTTTCTAGCTCTGAGACATACTCCTCTAGAGGAAAAATGTTGTAATACACCCATATTCAGGTACTTCAGAAGTTAACTTTTCAAGATAACTGATTCCTTTCTCACTTCTAGTCCTGTCTAGTTCTAGCCTACATGCATATGCCAATTAACCTCCCAAAGTTTTGCTTGAAAGAGTCTGAACAAGCATATGGTCTTCAAGTAGCCTAGTGGAGGTCAGAGATGGTCAGAAGTTGATTGACCTAACAGTATTTCCAGGGTCATGTACAACTGCATCATTATAGAATTTTATGTATGATTATATTATGCAACACATTATGCTATGCAAGGTGGATTTATCTTGTTATTTAGGCCAGTAGATATAGTTTTAAAGTAGCTATGATCTTTTTGTCTGTATATTGAAAATTTTAGTTTGTGAACCTAATGTTCGCAACTATTTTGCAAAACACTTCAGTACAGAAGAAAGTCTTGGAAACTTGAAAATATGAGAACTAAATTAGAATTCCTCAAGCTGAAAACTATAGCTACTGTTTGTAAACGGAGAGCTTATTAAGAATTCTCATTACAAAAATGAGATCTAAATAGCCCTAGAATTAGCCATTCAAAACAAAAGAAATGCTGTGTAGATCATAGAAGTTCAAAGTGCTTTTTCCAGATGGTTAGATTCATTCCCTAGAAAAAATGACTTGCTAGTATAAAATGTTGTTGATTATAAGAAACAATGTTGTATCTAGTGAGAGTACTAATGTCCTAAAWCTGCTTATGCATAAGAATGTTGCTTGAATCACATGAAAATTACCAAAAGTGCAAGTCAATGAGTGATCAATATGAATGAAGCCATTTTCCTGAGTTGTTTTATAGTGTAATAGATTTTAATGGCAAACCATGAAGTTCCTTTACCATAATTTCATTAATATCAGCCAGATCACTGCAGTGTCTTGAATTAATCTCTCTGAAATACTTCATGTATTTAATAAGATCTAGTCTAAATTTTAAAACAGTCATCCATTAAAAGCTTCCTCTTCTTACCATATTCTTCCAACTGATAGATTGTTTACTCTATATTTAAAAGTGTCTAGATTGTAGTATGCATTTGTCTTGTTTCAATTTATGGTCATGAAATCTTTATATACCAAATATGGTGAGCATAAGAGAAAAAAGGACAGAATTATTATTATCATCATCATCATCATCATCATGTTTATATGGAATGCCATTACATTGTCTCTTTATATCTGAAAAATGAAATAATCATGTCTATTTTACAATGATATGATTTTTAACTTTATATTTAACAATGAGCTGGCTTGTTTTTAATCCATTTACCATTTAATCTATGTTCCATTAATTTTATATTATATTAATTTTTGATAGCAAGGAAAAWTATACAATTGCTGTGCATATTATATCAAAAATAGTACTATTATCTACCACTTCTAAAATCTAAAAAATTCCCATATTATATTATTTTGACAAGATCTGATTGATATTAATTAAATTATCCTACTTTAGTTTTTCAATTAATTGAGTTTCACATAATTTGCTCCATCCTTCTGCCTATAACTGATATTATGATGACAAGATTCTAATTACTTGAGTCACCATGCAGCCTTTTAAAATATTAGAACAAAATTATCTTCCTTCCACTCCTCTGGAATTTAGTCAATATTCTAAGATTTATTATGAGTTAAAATTAGCTTGCAGCAATCTCTTTCAGCTCTTTAAATCTCTTGGTTGCAAAAGTTTAAGTTCAGTAATTATTGTTCAGGGGGCAGGCAGAGGAGGACAAAGTAGAGCTGCTCTAGGGAGTCCTTAAACTTTCCATGAGTTCTTGTATTTCAAAAATCCTATCCATTAGTTATATATTTTCCATTGGGCCTTTATTTTTAGAACTGTTTCCATAATACTGGAGGTTAGCAAATGATTTCCTAATAAATTAGCCTTGCCTTTTAATTTCCAATTTTCTCCTTAATTTAGAATTTCTGCTTAATTTAGTGCAGCTCTTACCCATAAATCAGGGTGTTGGTGCATAATTTAGCTCTAATGTACCACATTGTTCACAGGGCCTTGACTGCTATAAAGAGTGCCCCTACTGAGTGAATAGTAATAAGCTTGCCACCAAGTCTGTGAGTGTTGTGAGGTCTACCAATTTACCAACTGTATTATCACTTTGGCGAAGCTCTCCTTCCATTTGATTCATGTTCCCAATAGGTGAAAAATAATTTGAACTCTGAAGTCTGTTAATCATTGCCCATTCTAAGCTCACTAGCTCTTTTAGTATGTCCATAAACAAAAAAAAAAAAAAAAACAAAAACAACAAAAAAAAAAATTCCAAAGGATTTGTAAAAATGCGCTAGGTAAGATGGCTGAGTTGCTCTAAGTCATCCACATTGGCATTAAAAACTAGTAGAACATCGCTGGGAGTTGTGATATTTACTGAAAAAAGTCCAGAGTTTCCTTTCAAGAATTTATAAAGCGAAAGAATCAGAAAAACAGTGTCTTACTCTAAATAGAAGATAACCATAACAACCATGTTCTATAAAATTATTCTGGAATTATTCTGGGGAGTAAAACAATATGAAAGGAATTAATAGTACTCTTTGGTTAGGACAGAGGTGGTGAGATTTCAATCTTCATTTTATGCATCTGTTGCATATGCTGATGTTGATTTACCTGTTAACATTGAACGTACATTTTTATTTAATTTAGAAAACATGGAATATTTTCAGCATAAATACATAACATATACATTTCTTTTTGGCACATGGAATATTTCCTCCATTTAATAGAGTATAGCTTTGATTAATTATTATAGCTGTATCTCTTATAGAACAATACTATGGCCTTAATAATCAGATTTTTAAACTTTGATTTTCAATGACAGCATTTTCAAAGAGGTTTTAGGTGTCGAATGAAACAACAGAAAATCCCAACTGATAAACATATGTCTAGTTTTTCTTATTCCTGTTTATGCACATGCAAATCCCAAAATTCTATCGTATATGAGATATGCCATTTCTGATTCCATTTTCAATAATAACATTTTATTTTTTGAGGCTGGTATAGAGCAACAGAGCTTATCAATCCAAAGGAAAGATTGTCTAACAAAGATCTATTKGTTTCTATTATGGCTCAGATGATGCCATCCCTATGGCATGTCCAATTACTGTTGTATCTGATGATCTTTAATGATTCACTTGTAGAGCACCTGATACTGTCACCGTAAAATATATGCTCTCTTTCATTCATCACATCAAATAGGCAAAGTGAGAAAAATAATAAAATAAAAACAGTGTTGCAAAAGTCCTAGTGCCACTCTACACTGCACGCAATGAGGTGTCTCCAAGAGTACAYGGCCACAAATACTAATGTCTCTGGTATAGTGGAAGAGGCTTAGCTTAATTATAACTTTCCCCCCTGCCAATTTGGCCCACTTAAGAAAATGAACTGTGAGGCTATAATTTASAGAACATCTCTCCCTAAAGAGAATGTTGGAAATTTCTTTCCTAGATGATTGAGACTATATTCTTTTCCTTAAATGTATTTTTATCCAATAGATTGGAAACATTTATGATTTTCCTGGGACAGAATATGGTTTTGTTTAAGTATAAACAGTGTATAGGGTATTTTCACCGTATGAACTAATTTTTCTTCAAGAAACAACAGAAATTAAAAAGATATTTTTTTTCTACCACTACTGGGCAACGTGACAAAATTTGACATTAAACATTTTGCTAGTGAATAAGAAGAAATATTAACAAGCAATACACTTAGAAGTGAGGGATACAAGAACAAAAGCACAAAAATATACACAAGCATAGGGTTTATTTTCTTAGACCACAATAAATGTGATTTCGTTTTGAAGACTCTTTTCTCAGAACAGATTATGTTTGTCTCTATAAGGGGTTGGCATCCAAGTCTTAGCACTAAGCTTAGTACTGATGCCTCCCAAGATATATTAAATATCCTGTGGATTTGTGCATTGCCCTTCAAAGGACACAATTGTCACCCTCAGCACAGAGAGAACTCTCTCTCTCCAAAAGATGTCTCATGAGGACAAAACTGCTGTGCACTGATGGAGCTGCCTGGCAGTAGACTCCCTTTGGCCAGCTGCAAACAAAAGATCTGGGGCCAAACAAAGCACAGCAAATGTGATGGAAGGACTTCTCAGGGGCTTTATATCAAGTGTTTCCTCACCAGAATGACATGTAGGCTCCCTTCAGCAGCACTAAATGCAATCTGAAAATAAAAATTTGAAAATAAAATTTGAAAACAAAAATGTTTCCATCAGGTAAGGACCATCTTCAAATAGTGTCTTGACCATGGCTGTCTCAATGGTGCCAGACAACACTTTACTGATACGGTATATTCTCCTTGGCTTGAGGGAGGCACGTGAGTTACACGAGTAACAAGGTGTGATTGCGAACGCTACAGGAAAACAAGATGTAACTGTTTCATTTTTTTTCCCTTCCTCTCTCTATTTTTTTATAAATCAGGAAAACAACTTTTATAGTGATCTGATTTTAATGCATGAAAAGAAAAAAAAAGATTTTTTCATTGGTCTATTTTGTTTAGACATACAGAACTACAGAAACACCATTAAAGTTGRAACAGCTGGAATCCTGTTATTTCTTTCAAATTGTGAGAGACAATTTTCTTCCAAGCCTTTAAATCAAATATTGTAATTTCTCAAATTGTCAGAAGAGGAAAAGAATGAGATATCATTTATTGTGAAGTTGTCAATGTGCTTGTTTTCCTCATTTTTATTTTTTTTCTCATTATAGCAATTACATTCACAATGTATAATATTCATTTTCTTGACATGGCTGAGGGAACTATTCAACTGCATAACAGATTCTGAGAAAAACTCAACATTTCAGGATTTTTGTTCCTATTTGAACTTTTAAACATTCATTATTGTCACACAGGTACCTTTTTTTTCACATATGGTTTAATTTTGTAGAGAGACATGATTTCATTATGGTAGTATGTTGCTGTCATTTTGATTGTGTTTAGTCACCTAATAGTTGCACTTCTTAGAGAGGTTTTTGTGCATAAATGTAAAATCTATTTTGTTTTCTTCAATAATCTATTGAAGAAAAATAATCTTAAGTCTAATATAACAGAGGACATTTTCTAACAGTGCATGCAAATTTAATGATATACTTTATTGGTCAAGGAGCAGTTTCTTAAGTAACATGTAATTCCAATCCTTCAGTGCCTTTGCAGTTCTATCATAAGAAAAAGGTTGGCTTTATTAATGACCAATGAAAATAAAAAGCAGACACAGAAGAATGTGTTTTTTAACTTGTATAGCCACAATGATAAAAGGTAATGAACATATGAAGAAAATCAAATTGTCATCCAAGCACCATGCAAATTAGTCCATTCTTGAGTCATCTAACTCCCAGTAAAAAAAAATAGCAGAGAAATTATCAAGTATTTTTTATGGGAAATTATCAAGTATTTTTTATGGGTAAGTATTTTATGTAAAGAGAGAAGGTGGAATAAAAATAAGCATAAGGGATTTTTCTGCAAGAACTCCTAAAACATATCCTGATATAACTACAATCTTTTGAAAGAAAGAATGAACTTCACTCTATTATTTAAAAAGGACCTTAGAGCCCAACTTGTGTGAAGTCTGAGTTTGAAGTTACAATTTCCAAGTAGAAAGAGGTATCTCCTCATAGGAGGCATGCCAGATGAGCCTTGGAGAGAGGTAGGATTTAAGACAGGGTGTCAACATCAGCATTTCCAATTGGCTAACATAACTCATGCTTCGCTACTCTACTGGCTATTTTTCATATCAGTCTAACATACTTAGATAATTCAAATCTAGGTAATCTAGAAAATACCTCATTACATCCTTCACCTAGACACTCTTATTCTTCTTAAAATCCCTATGGAGAGGAAAACTGGATATTATTCCTCCTTTCTTTGGGCAAACACAATGTCCTCTATGACCCTGCATAAATGAATTGCTTCTGCTCACTTCTATTCCTCAGTGAGCATTGGAAATGGTTGTTTTTTTTCTGTTTTTTTTTTTTTTTTTTAATTTTTGCTCTCTAATGTATTCCATTTGAACAGAAAGAGATGGAATTTCAGCCAAAATCTTTATTCCTGTGGATAGTTTAGGAAAAAAAAGATAAATAGGTTTGAGAAGGCATGAAAAAAAGACAAAAAGCCCAGAGTGATTCTGTGACACAGTGTGGCAGGTACATAGCTCCTTAACAAAGTTAAGTCTTCTTGTTTCAATAGTCCTTAAAAAAAAAAAAAAACTGGCAATAGATTATGTTCTCCTTTTCCAAACAATTCTTCCACAAATATTCATGTAGTTTTTCAGGTTAGTGTTTAGATAAGCACTCTTATATCACCACAGGTCATCAAATGTTCCTCAGAGAACAGAGTAAATGTTGTGTTCTCATGTAACTGCTACTACTGGGTTTAAAACAGAAGAATATGTTCAGAGAAAAAGACTGCTGAAATGTAGGTCTGCCAGTGATGAAGCAGAACTGAGCTACTCAATACCATTTTGTGCAGTGTTTGTGCAGTGAAGCCTCAGCTGATCTGTGACCTTAAGGTGCAACTACCACATTAGTAATGGATATATAATAGCATTTTTAGAATGGTTTTCAATCTCTGTTTTCATTTCAGAGCTCCTGACAGTCACTCCATTCTTAAGTTTGCTAACCAACTGATCTTCTAACTTATCTGAAAAAAAAAAATCTTATTTAGTTTTCTACTAAAGGGATGTTCGACTTAACTCACTCTGCTTTTACTCATCTAATCTCCAGTCTCCCCAAACTAGTCACCTGTTTAGTTCTTTTACTTGAGTACTATTGTACAAGTAAATATTGTTCATATGTTGGGGTATGCCAATTTAAACTTTTTATTTGTGATAGCATGTATAGTGTGTATAAATACCTCAAGGGAGGCAGTGAGGAGAAGGGGGTGGCTTCTTTTCAGTGGTGGACAGCGATAGGACTAGAGGAAATGGATACAAACTGAAGCACCAAAAGTTCCACAGGAACTTAAGGAAACACTTCTTGACAGTGAGGGTGACAGAGCCCTGGAACAGGCTGCCCAGGGAGGTTGTGGAGTCTCCTTCTCTAGAGATCTTCAAAACCCACTTGGACGCAGCCCTGAGTCCCGTGCTCTAGGTGACCCTGCATGAGCAGGGCGGGTGGACTAGATGACCTCTGGAGGTCCCTTCCACCCTTAAGCATTCTATGATTCTATGGTTTTATGACAGAGCAGACAGAGGCCAGTTATTTAGTTCTGTGTGGCTGCCCCCATCCGCATGAGCTCAGAATCCTGTATTTCTGAATGTGAAAGACCTGTACTCTCTGCCTGGTTAGTGAGCAGTATTTACCTGCTGTCTGAGGTTAGGGATGCTATTACAAGGAATGCTCTGCAATTTCCAGGTTCACAGCATCCCTTTCACCAGTTCAGACAGTTCAATTTCAATATATTTTATTGTGAAAGCATAATCCTTCCTTTAGTAGGAAGTGAAATTATAACTGAATTATTGAATTTTAATGGCGTTTTTTCAATGGATACAGGAAGACTTGTTAAAAAAGAGATGTCGGGAAAAAATCATTAGTAAACCTAACTGAAAAAAAATCATAGTCACTAAATAATGTTATTTTTGTCCATTTGTGCTTATGTATTACCACTGTGCACAGTTTTGAAGGCAAAGAACTCATTTTTCTGCCTGAAGAAGCCCTTCAAGTTACTTGTAAATAACCTGGCAGCTTGCCCAAGTCACAAAACGACTGTTGCCCTGACATTTTCCTGTATCTGCTTCTAGCATTCTGCTTGTGGAAACCTATAAACTTTTACTAAAGAGAAGGCAAACTGCTAGAATACCTTCAGCTAGATCACTAAAGAAAGAAATGACTTCAGGAAAGCCATTTTGGAAAACCATATCAAAGGAAGGGAGAAGGCACAAAAAATGATAAATTTCTGCAATTTGCTTTGCAAGAGAACTGCCTACTCTCTCATCGTGCCTAGCTCTGTTTATTTGTGCATTCCTTAGACTGAGTCTGGTTTCTCAATATATAGTGGCAAACAAGAAAAGTGACAAAATACTAAATATCTGCATACAAATTGTCCACCTATGAAGAACTACTCTCTTTAAGGAATTTAAGGGTAATTTTTTATAGGGCTAAGAGATACAGCTCCCTAGTGTACATGAAAGAGGAGATAAAGCGAGCCATTACTAATGAATTTTTTAACTTCCAGGAAGATCCCTCTCCACACAGTATAAATTAAGTACCAGAATTCTCATCCTTCTTGATCACAAACTATTGCTAGAGGGCCTGTTTATTGTCTTCTTCTCTTCCCTAAAAGTAAGTACATTGTTATGCTCTCCCTCTCTTTTTTCCCCCCCTTTCTCTGTGTACACGTGCATGCGTACATACGGAGTGCCTTCTGAAGGAAACTTAAGGTACTTAAATAATGGAAAGCATACAAATGCCAATGCTGATATCAATATTTATTTATTACCTGMATTAAATAGTAGCCAGAGATACCTAAGCAGATAGTGTCACATGCTGTAAACCCAGAAGCAAATGACTATATGTACCTCCAACCCATACAAGTAAATCAAATACCTCATAATTTTGCTGAAATCAGAAGAATTTGACAGTACACTTTGGACAATGCTCTTCAAGTAGGGACTACATTAGACCTAAGGTAGGTTTTGACAAATAAACAATCCTAAACATCCTAAGAGATTGAGGGGAATGGATGAGCTATGAACAGTTTAAAATGAATAGCTCAACCACTTGAACAGGAATAAAAAAATCAGGTCAATTCCAGGACTTATTTGTCCCAGAATACTACTATATTTGTAGGAAAAGGTGGTTATTGGCAGCTATAGCAGCTGTAGTTGTGGTTTTTGGATAAGTATTAAAATGTATATAATTCTTCAAGTTCTATTCATGTGACTAATTTATATATTATATTTCTACTTATGTGTTGTTTGTTTTATCTCAAGTAATCATATTTAGTATCAAAAAAAAAGATGAGTAATACAACAGTATTTCAAATCTGGTTCTCTTGTTGTCAATTTTCTGCATGTTTATTAAAGGGAATCACCAAAGCAAGCGATCTCTTGCAATCACTTKTTGAATATAGATATATCTGAATGTTTTGCATATACCTGTTGAATACTAATCTATCATATAAATACTTTTTGTGTGTGTATCTAATGTAAATCTGCTGCTTCCTTAAGTAACTGATTCCTTTGGTTATTCCCCACCCTATGCAATAACTCAATAATTTCAGTTATCAGACTTTTTAGTGGAACAGAATGTATACTCTGGAGTGCATTACCATCAAATAGGACCTTGTAAATTGAGCCAGAGACATAATGATGTATTCAGAAAGAATATAAATAGTAGGTTAGTCACTCCTCTGTGAATACTGTGAATAATTCAGTTTGTGCCTTTACTATTCACTACAGTCAATTTGACCCATATATTATCTCTCAGGTACAAATCAGAAGGAAAAATATTACTTTCATTAGATTTTGTTTTTAGCTCTGCTATTCTGTTTCTTATTCTGCTTTAGAAGAATGATCCAAAGAGGACTAAGAGATTTTAGTAGTCACCACTGATTTGTCAATATTATATTTTCACTTTCTTACAGGCTGCAAATAGAATAGTCAGAAAAAGTAGGACATGCTGAAAGAAAACCCCAAGTGTCATCCCGAAAGGCAGACATTATGGTTGACATTTTTTTTCCTTTAAAATATGACATCTTTTAAAATCTTTTAGGAATTTAACATCATTTGGCCTGCTGAGATCTCAATTGAAAAGACAGTGCTCATTTTTGGGTTGTCTTTTTAATCCTGGATGTTATAACATAAACCAGTAAGATTTTATTGGCATAGAAAGGAATGCAGTATTCTATGGTGAGGAATTATTAACAGAAAAGGGAAGCAGTTAATAATTTGATATATACATACTACCATTGTAGCAACAATGTTGGAAACAGAATCTCAAATACATTTGGATAAGAAAATTAAAATGAAATTAGTATGCATAGCAACTCTATCTGCATGTAGTACTTTAAGCTTAAGAAATATACCACAGCAGATATAATAGTAGGAAATTAGGAAGATATTACTGCTTACTTCAAAGATTCTAAATGTTATTCAGTTCTTTTATTGCGGATTAATGTCCATAATACTACAGTGTACAGTGTGCAATATCAAAAGATTTGCCCAGATTTAAATAATAATAAGAAAAAATGAACCTAGATGATTCTAGAAAAGCAAATTAACTCCAGGAGATATTTCCATGGATATTTCAATAGTGCTTTCACGTATAGTATTTCATTTTATATTTATCTTGGATTCCTATATAAATATTGCTCTACTCTATTTGTACTCCTTTCATTAATGAGAATTGCTAACATTTTCTTGAAACATTCATTTTCTTGAAAGACAACCATGATCTTTTCTGAAATATGACTGAACCTCCTAGAGATATTAAATACCTTTTATATTCTGGTATTGCAATATTTACATTTGTGACCTTCAGATGGCGAGCTTTATAGCCTTTCACTTCAGACCAAGAAGTTCAATCTCTAACCAAGTCATCAGTAACAATAGTTTTGTTGTCAATATAGCACAGCTTGGTAAACTGAATATGGTTCCTGTATCTTTGGCAGTTACCAACCATGACATTTCTTATCCTGTTTGACAGTCTCAAAATACTGCAAAAAAAAAAGAGTAGATTTAAAACTCATTTCTCCTCTTTCAGGTGGAGAAGTTTTCAGGTCCTTCCTGCACAGGAATGGAATAAATTGTTTGCAAAGTATGCATATGCATGCTTTGCTGATTTCCTTGCTTCTTATAATCTCTGTATAAATAGAAATAGTCATTAGTGTCATTCTGACACCTTTCAGAACTCCTAAAACTAAAAGAAAAGAGAATAAGCATGTGACTATGCACTGGTCTGAAAGAGATTGGGAATTGTCTGTTACTGAGAGTAAATTCTTAGAGGAAAATGAGGAGATCTTTATTTCCTTCAGCATAATGACTTAGCTTTGCATTTATAAATTTAATTTATAAATTTATAAATTTATATATATATTTATATAAAAAATATAAATTTATAAATTTATAAATTTATAAATTTATATATATTTATATATAAATTAATTTATAAATTTATATATTTATTTGTATATTAACGTATAAATATATTTATATGTTTTATCTGTATTTATAAATTTATATATGTTTATATATTTTCATATATTTCTATATCAGATATTTATACATTTATTTATATAGAGGTTTGTATGTCCACGTTGTTTATATGTTCATTAACCTCTTCTACTAAGAGTAAGTCTTCCTTGCTCCAGATTTTCTCTCTAGTTCTGGATTACTGATGGCCTGTCCTGCCAGTAAAGATTGAGGAGAAGAAGGCATGAAGTATCTTGGCCTTTTCTGTGACCTTGATCACCAGTGCCCCAGCCTATTCAGCAGTGCACTCATATTTTCAGACTTCCTTTTTCTGCTGATGTACACATATTTGTACATATAGCAAGCCTTTCTTAATGACTGGCATATTCCCCACAAGATTCAACTCCAAATGGGCTTTAGCTTTCTTTATCCTATCTCTGAGAAGTACCGCTATATTCCTCCTAGGTCACCTTTCTCTTCTTCCACCTCTTTACAGTTATTTTTCATGTCTGCATATAACAAGAAGCATCTTGTTCACTCATGATGTCTTTCTGATACCTTTATTTAATTTTCTGCATGCCAGGATAGGCCACTCGAGCTTGGAGAAGAACATCTCTGAATATCAGCTGTCTCTCTTGGATTCCTCTTCTCTCTAGGACTATCTCCCCTAGAATATTTCCAAGCAGATCCTGAAGAGGCCAAAGTCTGCTTACTTGAAGCCCAAGATTGTGATTCTGCTTTTGCCCTACCTTCTTACTTTTTATCCTGCCTAAAGAAGCATCATTAAGAAAACTATTCAGTGGAAAGAAAAGTCAACTTTCTTTTCTAAATCCTGAAATGGTAATCCTATGATAGATGAGAAATCTTGTCCAAAGACAAAGTTGAGGGCACTGACAGAGTAGTCTAGTGAGATGCTGTCAGTAGATACTGGTTGCTAGAATTCACTTTTCACTATTCAGCTGCCCTAGTTCTTTGATCTGCAACTGGATAAGGCAGTTGATCTTGCTCAAGGCTTTTGCCAAAGTCTTATATTATCCACATAAGCTAGCAAAAAGGAATCCTCATTCTTTTTTTGTTGGCAGATACGTAGAAATGCTAACTCCATTTCATCCCCTTATTTTCTCTTAGTGAAAAATCACAAGGCTATAAAGGAAACAAAATCAGAAAACAATCTAGCTTTACAACAGCAACAGAAGTAAAAGCAGATTTGCAACCAGGTGCATAGCCCTGGTAGCTCTAATATACCCAGTTTTCCTCTCTTTTCACCCCATTCTTCATCACAGTAAAGAAACAACAAATTGGACTAGTGACATTTTGGAATCCAGTCATAAAAGAACATAGCTCATGCCACAACGAAATGTGAGCCTGTTTATAGTGTATATTCATAGATTTCAATGCACAACAAGGGAAGAATCAATCTGAATAGAAGGTCCTCTTGCAACCACATATGATGCTACTGACCAAGATATATGGGGCCCAGATCACATCAGTGAGGAGACACTTGAAAGTAGCAATTTGAAAGAATTGAATATACCTTCCCCATCATTAAGCACTGGCATATACAGTGCATATTGTTTTCCTGAAGTTGATGGAATTAAAAACAGGAACTGCAGAAAGAAAGATAAATCTATCATAAACATATATCAAGTCTGTGACCTGAAATTAATCTTTATAGTCTCTACTAAACTGATCACAGAAGGCGTAGCAATTTCAAAGGTGAGGCTGAATTCACATTCATAGCAGTGAAGTTCCTTGAAATTTTCTACTGCTACTAGGTATTCCAAATAGTGGTTTAGCTCACTGATATGGAAACTATGAAATGGTTTAAAACCTTATCTAGAAATGTTCTTGCATCTTTTCTTATTAAGACACATCTTTGAAAGTCACATAAAAAGATCTAATCAAAGTCAGAAAGCCAAAAGTTCATCCTGGAGTACCTAAGAAGCCCGAYGAAAGAGTTCTTGGAGGTTTCATAAATCTGTTTGCAATATCCTATAGGCCATTAATTCTCAATACAGTAAGAGATGTAGTGGGTCTCTGGAGATAAGTAATAGTATAAAAGCCTTTCCACTTCTAGCTTGTCAAGTCAGATACAACACATACTGAAAGGTGCTCTTTCTGACTTTGATGTTAGTGGACCAAATACAATTCTGAATTAGCTCACATAACTTCAGTGATTGTCACCGAGGTTTCATGCTATGAGCTGCTCCTATGTTACAAGAATTATGTCATTCTTTGAAAACAGGCCATGGGATTTTCTGCTTCTGTATTACTGTGATTCTATCTCTTGACATTATAGTACATTGAGAGAATGAGAGGGACGCTAGCAATCAGCTTGATAGACATCATTTCTAAATAGAGTCTTATTGCATTTATAAATCCAGTGAAAAATAAAAAAGAACAAAAACTTTGTTATTTAGAAAATGTTCATTCATTCTAAAGTTTATTCAGACTTTCATTGGTTTGATTTATCACTTAGTCTACACTCAGCTGCTTTTCTCTCCTTCCTTGGGGAATATTTCTTTTAAAAGCTGCTCATTCTTGACYACTACCTTCCTCAGAGCCAACTCACTTTATAGACTTTTGATTTGCTATTTGCTTCTATTACCCTGTGATTACCACATGAGTGTTTGTTTGTAGGCTATCATGGCCAATGGATTGCTTTGCTGCATACTTTCTCCCACATCACCCTATTAGCTGAGATCAATATATTCCTATAGAAAGAAAAACAACAATCCAATATAACAACCAATTACTGTCTTATTGATCATTTCACTTGCAGCATTCATAAAAGTATTAAACATTTGTATCCCCAGATGATTGCATAACATCTCCTTGCTATTCACAGTTTAATGCGCAAGGGTGGCTTGAGTATAATCCTCAATTCAGAGAGATGTCTACCTTATAAAATCCGACATCAGGCAGCCGTCCTTGCTAATAACATCAAAGAAAGTTTCAGCAACACTTCTCACTTCTAAAGTGATTACCTCATTTCTTGCTAGAAGAGAATATCGGGCTCAGTTACCACTTCCATGCTGTTAATCATCAGTGGGCTGAGCATTCTAGGGCCGTACCCTACACAAGCCGTAACCGTGCTAATCATCTACTTAATACATCTACATACTACATATTGTAGTACATAAAATTAAAAAGTAAGCATAAAGCTGCTTTTGAGCATATAATTATATGCACTTAAGAATTAAATATCACAAAACTTAAAAATATTTGTACTTAATTTACATCYAGCCATTTCCTTTTGCAAATGTATTATCATACTCTCTTTAATTACATGGTCATACACTGCTTCTTCTGTAAGACTTTCATTATTAAGTGGAATTCTGATAAACTGAGGATTATTGGCTCATTTAGGAAACTCTATCTAGGCAGAAAACCTCCACAAATGCAAACAAACAAATTTGAAAAGGCTTTGCATCATAAGAGTACTATAATCGAAGTCTAAAGAAGTTTTAACAGAGAAAAAGGAAACACAAATAAACCAATAAAATTACTGCATCTTGACACCAATCAAGAAGAAGTCATGTCCTACTCATATTAAATAGCAATGCAATATACCAAGGACAGTAAGCAACACGTAATCTACTGCATCATTGGTGAAAGTGTAGGGAGACATGAAAAATCAGGTACTCACTCTCTTGGAGTGTGACGGAACTAGGTAAATGACACCTATATCCTTGACTTCATCTGCCTTCTTTTAGCCTTCAATGTTGTACATGTTTTTATTTGAGTGATTTCAGTGTCTTTCTGAACTAACACTTATTAAGCACTGAAAACATACAGTCTCTAGTGTCTGAAGTCTTATTTTTATTGTAGAAAGCTACTTCTTCACAACCATTCACAGCAATTTACTGAGTAAACAACAGTTTAATTCAGGTTTGTTTTTCCAGTGCTCTTGAAGAGAATATTCATTTTATATTTAAGGTGATACTATGCACATATCAAAAACCTGAAAGTCCAAATCAAGAATYTCACATTCAGTTTACATTGTTTTTGAAAGTTTACAAAGAGCTAGATCTTAAACTTCCATCATGCTCATAAGCAATATTTGTCTCTCACACTACAAGTTGGGCAAACTCTTTTCATAGCACGGAAGGATGTGTTAAAAAATGTAACCAGGTAATTTTTCATTTTTTGGCTCTGATTTCCCACTGGGGTACAGGCAATGTCAGTGAAAACTAGTAATCCTATATCCAAACTCACAATGTTGCAACTAGCAGCTATTTGGCAGATCATTCATTGCTTTTGAAAGAATTAATTAAATGCCTTCCTCAGGAGTTGCTGTGCAGACAGCTTGCAGAAAAAAAAATTTACTAGAATGACCAAACTGGGGCTAGGAATTTACTCTTGTATATAACACTCACCTACACACAAACATACCTTCAGGAATTATATGAGTTTCATTAGGAATTTGACTAGATCCTGGGAGGTTTTTTTTAAGAATAGGTAAATTACTATCTCCAATAGTATGTTCAGAAAATTAATAGGTACTTTTTATCCGGAACATGGTTTTCAGACATCTAAGTTTGCCATAAAAGAAAAATATCATATCTTATTTATAACACGGTTTCAAGGTTTGCTTGTTTCTATATAAACAAGTGCCATGTCTGTCTTTTGTCTTTTATAAACAAATGTTATACCTTTCAGACATTTTGAAATATCAAGACAGATTCAAAGCAAGTTTAGTATATCAATGAACACAGAAAAAAAGTCCTATTCTGTTGTGGTTTCTCATCTTCTGTTGATACGATGCAGTCATCAACTGTCAATGCCAAATACTATCAACACCTCTAACACCAGCAAAACTGACAATTACTCTTGCAGTTTCTCCCTGATCATTATTCAGGCCACTTCACTGATCAAGATTCTTTTTTTTCTCTTGCTTAAGAAAACCAAATAAATGCTGGGAAAGGGAAAAAAAAAATGTTTGATGGCCTTTTTTTGTTAGAGCTCTCTCATTGCTTTCATTTTATTGCTACTGATAAATGGGATTCTTCCACACCTAATAAGCTAGTGTCACTATGTACATGCAGCTTTTCACTGTGGGTTATCAGTGACAACATCAGGGCAAGAGAGCTCATAGTGATCTATACTTAAGGAACAGAAGCTGCTGCCAGTAATGGAAAAGACATCCATCAGGCAGCTTAGGGATATCACCTGCTTGAGATTCAAGCAGAGTAGAACCTGTGATTTCCAAGTTCCCTGTTTATTATTTCAAGTGTGAGTCTGTCAACAATCAGTAATTGAAAAGAAAATGAATTTTAAAAAAGGCAGAAGTTTTGATTATACATATTTGTTCTTTTTCCCATATTCTTTGCTTTGATTAAGAAAAAGGTTTCTCTTCATCATCTCTATCATCATCTCTATCAATCTTGCAAGGGTGTTCACCCAAGGTTGTTAAATTCACCTTTGCTAAACTTTGAAGATGTTTTAGTTGCATAACCAACTGCAAGGACAATTAGCAACTACAAGTGCAATTGCCCATAGAATTTGCATCTGGCAGTCTCTTGAGTACTGGTGGTCATATGCCAGGTCTGGGATCACAACTTTGGCTAACGCATTACAAGATGTCTGTGGTACCTGGGAGGAAAGAAAGGTGGGGAAAAAAAAAGGAAAAAGTTTTTTTTTTCTCCTTTTTAAAACTGGTAAATTAATTTGAAAATGACAAAAGACAGTAATATTAACTGTTCATATCTCAAACTTTAAAATATCTGTTGAAGATTAGAGGGTGTGTGAGTAGTGTTTAGGTATGCAGCAGAAGGGTTTTGCAGCTTTCTGGATGCAAAACTGCCAAAACACATTAAATAGTTCCAGCATGTTCCAAGGAAGGAAGGAAGGAAGGAAGGAAGGAAGGAAGGAAGGAAGGAAGGAAGGAAGGAAGGAAGGAAGGAAGGAAGGATCCTAAATATTCTCTAAAGAGCTGCTCTATCAAGACCTTCCTTGGACTTTTTTCTTCTTTCCTATTTCCTGCAGTAGCTGTTCCAGTAGCTGTATATCTCATGTGAGCCCCTGAGCTTGATATGAATTTGGGAGCATGAGGACTACTTTTCAACACTGTGTGGGGAGGATTTCTGCATCCTTCTGCCCTCCTTTCCTCTGCAGAGTTATACATCTGTCCAGAACAGGAGTAATTCTATAAATGCTAGGATCAGGAAGGTGGGTTATTTGGATCTGGCAGCTGTTGCAGGCTGAAAAGAGAGAAAGATCATTCTTTCTGAAGCATCGGAAGTTCCACAGGAACTTAAGGAAGCATTTCTTCACTGTGAGGGTGACAAAGCACTGGAACAGGCTGCCCAGAGAGGTTGTGGAGTCTCCTTCTTTGGAGATCTTTAAAACCCGCTTGGATGCAGCCCTGTGCCACGTGCTCTAGGTGACCCTGCGTGAGCAGGGGGGTTGGACTCGATGACCTCTGAGGTCCCTTCCAACCTTAAGTATTCTATGATTCTATGATCATTCCAATGCAGGTGGGCATCTGCTTGCTTCACGGTTGGAATGAAGGAAGACCACTTCTGTTTATGGTAGGAAGCAGAGTGCTGGAGACTAGAAGGTGCTGCCTGGATGACTAGATCATCTTTCCAGCTGGKAAAAACAGTAGTTCTCCTAAGAGCCCAAAACACATGGTAAGACTGTATGGGTGCTCTGGGGACTCTTGATTCAGACATGCTGAGTCTTTGAGAACTGTTCTCCTTCACTTGCCTTAATGCAGGTTGTTCTGATTGACATCTGAGGAAATCATTACTGTGCATCTCTGGCTGGATATAAGTAATTACAATAATGAGTCTGCAGAGTCAAACCCTTAGATGTTATAATACAGTAAAGCCAGTTACCTGGTGGAATAGTAATTTACTGTCTTGTGCATATAATAGACTTTTACATTGATGCTGCTTTTTTAATAAGCATCAAGGTTTTTACTAACTTTGCATCAATTAATAGGAGAAATCAATTATTTCCTTATTTAGAGTATAATTAGTTAATCCTCATTGATTCAAATGCATTCAGTACAGAATTATTATTTTTTCTCCAAATGGATTAATTGTGCTTTCAACAGAATACCTAAATCCTTCTCAGATATTAATGAACATATCTTCATGAGGGCACAATGAAATCAACTAATATTAATTCTAACTAGGAGAATTCCTAAACGTAAGTGCAACATATTTATTTTATATGTCCTTCTTGAAATATATAGTTTGTGACTTTCCAGAATACTTTTCCATTATGTATTACATAATATGTTCAAAAAATTGCTTAGCAAAATTTATGATCATTGTCTCTTGGTGGTCATAACAAAATGAGAATAATAATTAAGATGTACCATCTGAGATATTTTGAAAGGCCGTAATCCAGCTCAAATTGTCAGGGATTGGAGGGTTTTTTTAGTGGTTAAAGGCTTTGACTAAATCCAAGGCAGTGTATAAATATGCGGTCATGTTGGATCTCAAAAAAAAAAAAGGAAAATAAAATTCCATTAACAAAAGTCAAAAAAAGATATTCAAACTCATTTTTTTTTCAGTTGGCCAAAATACTTAAATCRTAAAAAATAGACAAAACAACCATGATACTTTAGTAACACCAGTACAACACTAAGCCACCAGAATGGGAAAATAAAAACTACAGTAACCAAAAAACCACATTAAAAGATGGAGAATTATATCTAATCAATTCAAGCATGAGTAAAGATTCAAGTCACCAGTGATTAAAACCAGGATGTTATAAGGGTGTTCCCTGGGTTAATATTATTATTGCTTGGCATAGAAGTAAACACAAGAAGACAGCAATTTACTTTGCAGCCTGCCTTTCTACTGAATTTTGCCATTCCCCAAATCAGCTTGTCCAAATACAACAAAATGCTGATACCTTGTAAGGGACATACCTCTGTGCTATGTGTTATCCTAAGAGATGAAAAAAYGGCTTTTAACACTATCTAAGGGTTATTTACCGTTTACAGCACAGGAAATTACTGCTGTATGGCATTCATTGTATATGCACTGTACACTTGTGAGGAGGGAACACAGATAATACACAACTCATCGTCATTCCAACTTAAATCCCACTGTGCTTCTACTTAGTGTCGGTAAGATTTTATTCATTATAGTTCTGGCAAGTGTGTTTTGCGGAGTATAAATTCACAGTTTTATTTGTTTTTTGTTTTTTYTTTTTTGTCAGATATAACAAATCAAAGATACTTTTAATTTCTTACTGACTTCATTCTCTTAACTTGTGATGTTCTGTTACATTTCAGCTAACTGGCTGATGCCCAGTGGTTCCAACAGTAGCTTTCAGATTCATTATTGACAGCTGAATAGTTAAAAAGTAGTAATCTTGTTAGCCCACTGAACTTTGCCCATCACTTTGAATCTTCCATAAACATCTTGCTCTGTCTTCAGCTTCAGTGTATTTTTTCCATCTCMTTTTTATTTCTACAGCACAAAGCTTTTGTGTAAAAGGCTTATATTGTTTTACTTCTTGAGGAAAGATTGCTACTACACAAGATGATAATGAATTAGATTTAATGAGGGCTTTAGCAGCAAAGATAGAGTGTCAACAATGCAGACACTGTGGCTACTGTACATTGGCTATTTTTCATTCTCTTTTAGCTTATACATAGCAGATTTGGAACACTGGGCAGACTTTTTCAGAGTAAAGAACAATGTTACTGAGTCAAAACTAATATAAAATAATTTGAAAGTCTTTACAGCAAAATTAAATAGAAAACTGCAGACATGTTTTCTTTAACAAGGGTGCCTGCTTTTTAAGGATTTTCTCCCTTTGGGTTTCATAAGAACACTCTATCTGGACTTCATTTATTTGTTTTTAATTCTCATCACATTTTATAAGTCATCAAAATGAGCTGAACATTCTGAGTGGTGAGGAAAGGAGAGAGACATTAAAGTGGATCATTGCTTCCTAAAGACATATTAAATGCTGGCAAGATAATTCCATGACTACATTTAATGTTCGCATTTGGAATCGCTTCTGAATGCATTGCCTTGTTTTCTTGCTGCGCATGATTCTTTTGCAGAGGATGAAGAAAACAGATAAATGAACATACTGTGTCATTCTCAGGAAATCTGCAATGAAAAAAAAAAAAAAGAGGATATTTATGACCATATCTCTACCACACTTGATTTCATCTCTTGTTATCTTAAATTAGGGGATTTTGATGTGTTACTGCTGTATCCAGACATAATTTTCTTAAGTTCTTTTAATAATTCTTAATCTTTACAGTAGGCTTATTTCTATGTATCTTTATGTSTGTTTCTTTCTCTCCACTAAAGTTCACATCTGCTCCTTCTCCATCAGGGAAAGGAAGTATATGTAAGCAAAGGCTTAGTCTTTTGTAGTCTAAACCATGGAGAACAGCTGATATTGAGAAGAAGACACTATAAATGTTGAAATAGAGTGGAAAAATGATAACAAGCTATTTAAGATACAAGTTGCTTAGTTTAATCAAAACCTTTGGCTGCAAGAAGGGAAGATCTATATTTTCCAAAATCCAAATGTTAGGAGAACAGAACAASAGCAAATTGTATGTCTTTCAAGATACATTTTATGTCTACATATGTGTAGCAAATTGTTTTGAAGCTCATTGTAAGACATAAAATTTAATATTATTTTTATCCATTTAACAGCATAGTCTGTAGGTAAACCTGGTGTTTGGCATAGGTTGTATCTGTACTTTAAAATGAAGAAGTGCCAGGGAACATTCTTGTCTACTGTAAATGACTTTCTGTACAGTTAAGCTGTTATCACATATTTTTGGATTTGTTACCTAGTATTTTCACTATAAATTCCTGAACAATATTAGCAAATACGTACAGCCCAGAGATCCTTATCAATAAGGAGTTTGTATGTGGCCACCACACAAGAGCGAGAACATCTGATACTGTATACAGACCATTCTCTGCAAACTGCCCTCTGTGCTGGGGAACTGCCCTACACATATTAGCACACCTCAGAATTGCCTTTAATGTTCACCTTGTAAGCTGAATTTCCTAGATATTATGTCCCTGAACTTACGGGAAAMACATCACAAAAATACATTTCTCCATGTCCTTACCATCATCTTTTAAGTCGATATTCTTGTATTGTGAAAGTTAAAARCTGCGAGACTGACTTTGTGAGCTGCTGGCAGATCAAATCAGAGTATATTACCATATTTCAACTCTTTAATTACTTTATTCTACTAAAGCTATCAAAAAAGATAGTGCTGACTCTACTAAGGCATTAAGACACATTGTTTATATGGGATCTAATTTGTGATTAAACTCCAAAGAAATAACATATTTAGCTTTGAGAATATTGTTTTTGATATTTATTTAAATRTGAAAGAGTCTTATTATCAAGATAATTCCACACATAAAGCATCCTACAAGTCATCTTGGTTAGAGCATTCCTGTTCACATGCACAAAAAAAATGCAGATATCCTTGTATTTATTATTTTTAATGTGTTAAACTCTTCTGGGTGAATAAGACCCTTTTCTTTATGAGACAAGATCCCCACAGTCTTTGTGAGAGACAGTTCATCCAAAAAACTTCTCAAGAACTGCAGATCAATCGATCCTTATTCACGCATATCTTCAGGACCATGTTCATGTCACATCTCACTATTTAAAAAACAGTTGAAAGAGAAAATGGGAAGAATGACTAGTGAACAGCCAACATGGTCAACGCAGACATTCACTTCATGCTTGTGCTAAGAATCATTTGTTCCTAGTGTCATATTGCAATGAGAATATAATAGGTAACAGCTGAGGGAAAKGTAGAACTGTGTAGACCCGTTCATTTCTTCCCCTAGTCTGCTGTCTTATTGTCAGTTTTATAATACTACTGGATATATCCAGAGTTAAGGAGTATATTTGTCAAAAGACTGATTTTAAGCTCAAAACCACTCTGCTGCCTAAGAATACTTTTATGGTATAAAAAAAAAAAAAAAAAAAAATACTTCCGAGAAATGTTAAAAATGTTGAAATGTTTCTTATAATCAAAGGTTTCGAACTCCCAGACTTCAGAAATACCCTGAATCTGCCTTAGTGTGTATGAAATGAATTGTGGGAGGCAAAATCACACTGTCTCCTTTGCCAAGCTAGGGATTTTCTTAATTTAGTGATATGAAAGATTTTGACATGCCTGCTGATGGCTATTTCTCTCTAAAATCCCTGAAATGCAGCATTTAGTCTCACATTTCTGTAATTATCCTTCTGCATATCCGTTCCCCAATTGTTAGTGCTGGGAAGATTGTCCTAAAGCTGTTTGGGTATCCTTGAGAGGTGTTCTGACCTAGTATCTAGTCTGACAAAATACCTCCAGAAATTTTAGTAAAAGAGTTTTTTATTTTACTTTTGCTTCTTTTCCTGTTTATATTGCCCATAATTTCCATTTTGCCGTGTGCACTTTCTGCATGCTAYGTGTATGGTAAAGTAGCTTGTATCTGTGACATTTTTATATGCAGGAATTTTATAGGAGGAAGAGTCACAGAGGACTAGAGGCTCGTCCATAATTCTATGCTGTTTGAAAGCCAGTTCTTTCCTGCATAATAGCAAGCAGATGGTTTATTTCACTTGGACTATTTTATTTTCTTAAGCATGCTTAAGTCCTACTATACATTATAACACAATAGCCAGATATTTACTGTTTCTGCATAACTGAAGGACAAAGTAGACATCTATGTGTGGCATCTTCCTTTATTCTATTTTTTTTCTGATTTTATCTCTTCTTTTATTTTTAGCTAATTTATCTACTTAATTTCTAGTTCTGCTMTGTACTCTGTACTGCTGTCTTACTCTGTGTAAAAACAGAGCTAAGTTTTATGCCACTCACTCAACTGGTAAAATGATCCTTAACTTTGGTAGTGCAAGAGCAGGAAGTTGCTCATGTGTGTTGTTAGAATATTTAATATGGAATGACATTCAGCACAGATACTCTCCTCCTTAAAGGCTTTGTAACTTGCCATTTCTTGTAAGGGGTTGAATCTCTTCAGGAAACAAGGCTAGGCAACTGATTTTTGAAAAACGGTGATTTATGATTTTAGACGATTGTCACATCAGCTTCCTGAGGACAAAACTGTCTCTTTTGTTTAGATAGCCATACAAAAACAAAACACTTTGGAAAATAAGACTGCTGTTTAAAAAGAGCACATTTTGTTGACTGCCTGGCTTAACTTTTTAATTGTTGACTTAACTTTTGAAGTTGATACCACTATTGTTATGCAGTTACTGCCTTGGCTCTGGAAAGCAGTGTACTATGTCCAGCTGCTACAAACCTCAGCAAGTTACCTCTTCGTCCCAATTTTCTCAAGTTTTCATGCAGAACTTCTATTACCATTTTCTTTATTTAGGAATGCGGAAGTCTTTATTTGTAATTTCTGTGCTTATTTGCAACTCCRATTACTAATAAAGAAATGCATTAAAAGGAAGAAAAGACTCAAAAGAGTAAATGGATAGAAACACCACAGCATATCTCAGAGTCCCCCAGTTGCTGCCCTTAGATTCATTATTACACTGAAGGTAATTATAAATTTAAATGATTTTCTTTCATTAYTTTTATAATACTTTGGCAAATCTTTCCACTCCTTGCAAACTGTTAGTGATATTCTGWATGTTTTCTGTTTGGATATAACAACTGTTTATAGTGTCTGAAATTTAACTGTTTTTTGCTTTCCTAACATATTGCAATTTCTTGGTTTCATCAAAAGTATGTTGAGATTTACCAAGAATATTTACATGGCGGTAAATGTAATTGCTCTCTCATTTCAATACAGATAGAAAACAGTACAGCATTTTACAATATTTGTATTTTGGTAAACCAAAACCTTTCATAAATTCCTATACGTCTTCTCTCTTCCTGACCCTMGCATTTTCAAATCAGGAAAATTGGAAATTCTTGAAGAAGAGTAAGGGTGACTATATTAGTTCTAAACATTTAAGCAAATAAATAATGTGGGTTTTTTTTTTTTCCATATTTCCATGGTTTTTGTCTGGGAAGCATTCAAAATGGAATCAAAATGCTGCCAAATTTTGTTAATACTTTTTCAATATTTTCATTGACTTTAGACCAGATGACAAGGATGTGGTCAGCAAATGATGTTTAGAAGCTTACACATCTGTATAGAAACTATGTCATTATTGGATCCATGTACAGCACATGTAATGCCAAAGAGTGATAATTTGCTGCAGAATGCATATAAATTAAACATATATTTTCAGTCTGCATATAAATTAAACATATATTTTCAGTTTTCATTATATTGAAGACTGATTAAAGGTCAGATTGAATTTCTTGCTTTCCCTTTGAAGAAGATTTAAAACCATGACCCCCAGCAACATTAACTATAATTACATGTGTAAATCCTCTCAGTACTGAATTAAACTTCCATRAAAATAAAGCAGTTTAATTTTGTTTAGTAATATATGTATGATAGTAGCATGAGAGCATTTCCCTGAACGATATCACACAACAAAATAAGAAACATTTAAAAGTAATGATAAGAAAAGCTTTTGACCTACATGTACCAAATCCATGACATCAAATTTTACTTTAGCAGGAGGAATATATCTTCCAAAATTTGAAAATTTTGCATGGAYACCCCTATTGGGTTTCTTTAGGACTCAATAACTCTTCAACTATACCTAAAAAAGAAAACAAAACAAATAAGTAAGAAGAAAGAAAGAAAACTTTGCAAATAAGTAGTTTTATTATTTCAGATTTCTATTTGAAAAGTGCTAGCTTCACTTTGAAATGTATTTTTTATGTGAAGTGGAAAAAAAAAGATGACACTTTAATGACGCAAAATAAGAATAGAATTATAAGAGATGAAACAAGAAAARGAATATGATACAATAGTTCCCTAATGAGTTAAATTGTTTGACAAATATCAAAAGAAATATATCTTACACATAAAAATGAAACAAATTATATTTGAGCAGCCATGACTGGCAAATCYTGAATTTTAGTAACAATCATATGTGCATTATTACCTACGTCATATATCCATYCTTATTGATGCTACAAAGAAGATTTCCCAGACCTCTTATCTTGAAGAGAAAATAATTACCTGCATATATAGAAAATAAACACCCTGCATAGGATCAAGGTACTAGAAGAGTCTGTGTCATCCAGAACATGACCTCTTGCATCTGGGCAGTYGAGAGCATTCAAAATTATGACAGTATTAAGCCTCCTATTCTTCTAAATAATTATTATTCTAAATTCCTTCCAGGCTCTACTTCACACACAAAGTATGAAGTGTTACTATTTGAATGTCTTTACACTGATTTGTCACAGCTCAAATTAACTATGAAGTGACAGAGCTTACATATTCCCCTGGTAAAGTTGTCAATGGATTCTGCCTTCATGGCATGCCAAAGGCAGTCCTGTGCTGTCTGAGACTGGGTTCTCAATTGAGCAAAGCTGCACTGCCAACCTTGCGTACTACCATGGTCCTTATACATCCTGATCATGGCAGAATTTGGTTCCTGAGGACCAGTGCTGTATCTTAAGCAGAAATTGGGTTATTTGGCCAAGTCCAAGCACAGGCATCTAGACATACCTACTGTCATTTTCCATTTGTTTTAACAGGAGTCACAGTGACCATGGCAAGATGAATTTTGCAAGAGGAACATATATTATCATTTTATCTTACAGCAAATTTTATGTTTTTTAATTTGTTTTCCACAAATCCAGTGTGTTAATGAATTTAATTGTAAAGGAAAAAATTTAGTCAAGCAGCACATTCTTCATAGTAATCTCTGTGCTGGGACAGTTTTGAGCTACCTGTAGCTAGGAGGTCTAGTACAAGAAAAGCTAAACTAGGTCAGACCCATGGAAAMTACAATGTAAATAACGAAACTTAATTTAAAAGCAGGTTCCTTTTTGGTACGTTTAAGAGGAGTAGATAGATGCTACCACTACATAAAAATATATCTTTTCCTTCTGCTATGCAAGAGGTCAATAATGGAATTTCTTTGCTCCTGCAARAGGCAGGAAAATGGTTTGTGTATATTTGTGTGGATACACACACTGAAGCCTACTTCTAAACTCAATTGTTTTTGTAGAAAAGGTCAACAGCTGATAGCTGACTAACMTGTTTGTGCATATATGAAATGATAATCAAGACCTTTTTCCATTTCACTGTAATGACAATGAAAAACTATATTTTCTCGTGAAAAGATGTCCAGTTGATTTTCTAGGTCACAAGGAAGAGACAGGCATTTATTACTTTGAGCTTTTGGATAATCTTTTTCACTGCCTGAAAACCCTATTAAAGAGTATAACAGTCAAGTGAGCATAATCATCCAGGCATACTGCAGAGCTAGCATATTTTCAAGACTCAGTGTCAGTTGATTTTATATATATATATATATGCAAAGATGAAAGGGAAAAAAAAAGAAAAAAGAAAAAAAGAAAAAAAAAAGAAAAAGAGAAGAGAAGAGAAGAGAAGAGAAGAGAAGAGAAGAGAAGAGAAGAGAAGAGAAGAGAAGAGAAGAGAAGAGAAGAGAAGAGAAAGAAAGAGAAAGAGAGAGAGAGAGAG
>NW_020455664.1:293201-296493 GCF_003342845.1 Nothoprocta perdicaria | reverse complement strand
AGGGAAGGGAAGGGGAGGGAGGAGGGGAGGGAGGGAGGGAGGGAGGAAGGAATCTTTTTGAATATTTTGTTGCAAAGAAAGTAAAATATTGTCCTGAAAGACAACAGCTTCAGTTGTTTCTCCATTCATTGGTAAAATATTAATTGTGATTTCTACTTTTAAAATATTTTTCCCTATTTGCAAAAGTTTCTATTGAAATTCTGAAATCAAATTTTCAWATACTTAAAAATCCAGCATAGGACACAAGGGCAGGTGCTTCAGTTATGTCTGCAGCTAGTTGTATGGAAAAGCCACACATGTTAAGAAATTGTCTTCAATTATTTAAAAAACAAAAGATAAATTTTTATCTTTGATTCGAAAATATTCCTGTATACATATGTATATTTCTGTTTGTGTTTATTTATTTATTTATCTCTGTGTATTTGTAAGTGCTTTTACAAATCCAGCTTGAGTGTGTCAAAATGTGATATGGTAAAGTGYCATAAGCTAATTCTTGTTCTTTGTCTTTTCTTTCCAGCTCTTTGGCTTTTATTATTAATTGATCATTCTCCTGTGCAGCATATGCAATAWGAATTGTCATTTCTAGGAATAAATGGATATTTGCATACAGCAATTTACAATATGATACTTAATTCTTGGAGGAACCATCATCTTCAGTCATTTATTTTTTCATTTGATTATTTTTAAGCTAATGTGGGCTACATCATTCATAGAACAAAAGGAAGTAAAAAAAATCATTTAAATGTCAATGGTACTGGCGCATTTATTTTCCATATGATGTCATGAAAAATTAAAAAGATTGCTCTAAGAAAAAGATTTGGCCTACATTAACTTCATAGTGCTGTATTTTTTCACAAGGAATGTAACAGATGTTAAAACTTAATCTTATAAGGATGATAATATGCTGAGAACATCTGTCTGCTTTCATATCATGCAAATGTCAATGAGAATTGACTGTTTTTGAGAGGGAAGGAGAAGTGACATAACTCAATTCAGCACAAATAATTTCCCACTTTCCCTTTTTATATATCAGGAATAATTTGTTTCAAACAGGAGTTTTGATCATTTCATATCTAAAGTGGATACTCTCATGAAGAAATATTTTTCTGGTGATGTGAATTGCTATTTGTAGAAAAAGAGAGTTACAAGCATTGAAAGTTTTCTGAAGTGACTAAAATTTGCCCCAAGTAGATGGTATAGAATGTATTCTACATCTTCACTATAGAATGAACAGTGTAGAGAACTTCTCTCTTCTTCACTTCATCAGGTATTCTGTCCTTGTTTTGTCATTTCTATGGCATTAAAAAATAAAAAATATCACTTTTACACTTAAAAGTTGTTCTTACATTCAGAAGGTATAGTTTCATGAAAGATCACAGCATGGTGAAATTATTATTATTTTTTTTTCTGATGGCCATAAAACAATCAGATTGRAATTTTTCTCTGATAACTGACCATATAGGAACAGAAAACCCAGTAATCTAGGCTACCCATGAATGCTATCCAATAAGTTATCAGAAGTTCTTCTTGGTTTGATTACATGGTTAGTATAGACAGAGAGAGGAAAAAGACGTTTTCTTCTTATTTTCTTATTTCTCATTTCTTCCTTTCCTTCTATTTTAGCCTCATAATGACTCATTCAAGAGCTGGTTCATTTGATCATCTGTTTAATAGTGAATAAAAAGAAAAAAACATATATTTTTAAAAAATAAAAACAGTGATTCATGGGTTTCTGCAATAACGTTCCAAGAAAAAAAAAATAGATTTTAAAATATTTTTTAATAAACTTCTTTGGTAGGCTACTTCATCTCTAAATAGCCCACAGTTTAAATTACTCACCATGACAGCCATGTTTCATTAGATCTTTCAGCAGATCTCTAGATGGCAAAGTCCTGTTAGCATACTACTGATTCTATCAGCTATCTTCTATATATTGCATTAATAATGCCTCTTCTTAGGGGAGCCATTTAGAGCTCTCTGAAATGGGCCTGCTGATATTCTGTGCCAGTATTGTATGGAATGTGGGTGTGAACATATGGATGATGCCTGTTAAATTTCACCAGTAGTCATCTGGAAGAGTAGACAACACATATTTGAGAAAACATAGGATTTGGTTGGCAGCCCACTGTCATTCCCAATACTAGGTGTGTGAGAAGCAGAGAAAGAGGTTGKCCGTGTTCAGGAGAACACCTTCACCAAATAATATAGAAATATAGTTTTGGATGAAGATCCAGATTGGTGAAAGACAGTTCATTTGACATTTGTCAGGATGAAATAGCACCAGGAAGAGCTTTTCTGAACTACTTAGCTCTTTGCCAGTTTGCATTGTCATCATGTGTTTCTGGCAAATACATTTTGCCTTAGTTCAGTTGACAGGTCCTCATGAATTTTAATATCTCAGCTCCATATTCATGTTAGTAGCATTAATGTTCCTTTGAGTCTTTTTAATCTCAGGAAGAATATGAATATTTCAGAAACTACCTTTCCTAAGGTAAATTTGTGTATGTATGTGCTTGTGCACATATGTGCTTGATATTCATATATCAAATTGTTACCAAATTGTAAATTATTTTTGGCCTGTCACAGGTGAAATAAAGGTAACAATTTGAGTCTCYTTCATTTCTAGTGTATGATATTTACATTAAAAAATAAATAAATAGAAAAGACCCAGGTTATTTAGAAAAGAATAGGAAAAAATAAATAGAAAAGTCGTGGGATGAAATGGCAGAGCTCCAATGAAACTCTGATCTGTAATTGTGAAGGATCTTGGCCTAACRTGAAAAGAGACTGCATCCTGAGCAAGAGGATTTATATAGAGACAGCAACATCACAMTCACAACAACAAAATTTGTTTTCAATGAACATATTCTCTGTCCCATCACACTACAGAAGCAGAGCAGAAAACTGAATAATGTAAATGTGTCCAGGACTTAAGAGGTACTTGTTTTTTTGCCATATTATTTTGCATTTAAAAAACATTTTTAAAAAGTTTTAATAGGATTAATGAAGTGCTCAGTGGTTCAAATATTTAATCACAAGACTAACAAAACTTTCAAAGACACTTCTTCAATACCCTAAAATGAGATTAGGAACTTTGAGGGTCCTATATTCAGGTCTTTGTTTAGTGAACATGAACAAGAAAAGACTCAATCATAAAGTGAATAGTATATGCAAAGAGTGAGTAGCTGTTGCATATAATACTAAACAAAAAAAAAACAAATAAATGAATAAATAAATAAAGGCATATGATAAATCTTCAGTATGATAAATCTTCTAAGTAAAAAAAAGCAAA
>NW_020455664.1:252780-293129 GCF_003342845.1 Nothoprocta perdicaria | reverse complement strand
AAAAAAAAAACTGATCAGGTAGTCTTGAGCATAATAGTGTATTTGGGAATACTTGCAGCTACTGTAAGTCTAAATTTCATGAATTCAGGAATTTCTTTTCCAAGTAGTTTTGAATAGAAATATTCATGAATGACAGCTTCCTAAAACTCTCTGAAGGAGCTGGTTACTGCCCACTTTTACCCAGCAGCAGATTGCAGGCACTCCTATGCTTTTCTCCCAGCTAATTCAGTGGATTATGTGACGAGGGAGGGGAGGGAGAACCATATCAATCTCCAGTGCTGATTCTAGTCCACTTGACATAGGCTGCTTAAGCATTAAGTACAGTGGTGATCCAGACTGTGAGAAACAAATCTGTAGCTTAGAAGCAAGGCCACTCTTGTAATGAGTCATTCAATCCCAGGTCCTTTGCCTACATCTTTTTAAGATGATATCTGGTACTCCCATCTGCTCTCATGGGGGTTGAATTCCTTCAGGAAGGCAAAGCTGAGAGAGGCTTTTGGACATCCTGATTAAGTATGTTAACCATTCAGTTACTATAAAAAAAAAAAAAAAAAAGTCCCTCAATATATTCTTGGTATTATTACTTCTTTTTTTCTTAATAACTATTGATTATTGCTATTGATTATCTTGAATATCATATTTCATATTCAAAAAAAAGCAATTCCATGTAAAGGTTTTATATTAATTGTAAGTCAACATTTTTGTGGTTCTTCTTTTGGTTAAAACAAGTAATAAACGTCTTTCAAAATCTACTGAAATCTACTTTTTAAGTAATTTTTAATGTAATATGAAGGACAGATTATGTTTTCTATAAAAATCTATCAGTAAAGATTAAAAACAACATATTTCTGCTGAGCACTGTGGAACCCAGTACTATTTTTTTTTTCCATTTTCCTATTTGAAGTGAAAAGCAGAGGATTTTCATGTAACTGTTACATAAATTGTAACATGTTACATGTTCCATGTTTCAGAAACATGAAACTGTTACATGTTCAGAAACATGAACTGTTACATGTTACATGTTTCATTAACTGTTCATTAAGTAAATTGAGCATCAGGTAAGTTAGAAGGGTTGAGTAAAACTGGTTAAAAGCTCGTTATTCCAAATCTATGTAAGCCCCAACTAAAACAGTAACAGTCTAACTCCTGTCCCTAGAGGTATTATGTAGAACTGTTTTTGTAGTGGGGAGCCCCTTAAAGGCACCCCAATTTAAATCCTTGTCCTCAGACCTGGAGTGTCTAAGTCAAATTTTTGGGAAAACCAAACCATCTGGAAAGGGATTTTCATATTTAGCAACTTGCTTTGTGGCAGAAATATTAAAACATATTGGCCTGAATAATACAAAGAAATAATTCTACTGTTTGTGTCAAGCAATATGAGTGACTGGATTTGCTTTCATTGTGCAGTATTCCTATAAAGGAAATAAAGATATCAGTTATTTATTATTTATATACCTATATGCATTTAGATATTCAAATAAGAAAGGTAATTAAAGATCATTCATGAAGAACTTGTGATTATAACATATTTCCAATGTGATATACATGGAAACTCTGATGATCTAACCTCTGTTTTGTTATGGAAAAAAAAGAGAGAGATACCCTTGTATCCTATTTAACTAAGAATAGTAACCTGGTTTTAAAATACCAGTYGTTAACAAACAATTATTGAAATATGTAGCTAAGGAAATACAAAGTTGAAAATATTTTTGAATAGCTTTCTCCAAAAATAACAAAAACTAATTTTAAGTTAAAACAAGATCAGCGTCAAGCCATAGGTTTAATCCAAATATAAACCTCAAAAGTGACTTTTTTTTYYKKTYCMWTTTTTTTTATTTTCCCATATGTCCCATTTATCTAAGTCTCCCCAAAACTGGTGCATTATGCCCAGCTACTCAAACTGTTAGCATAAAACCACTTAAAGTAAACATCTCAGTGACAGGGTATTTTTCTCACTCYTACTGTGTTTATAGATGCCTCATATTTTATAATAAAAAGCTTAAGAAGAAGGTAGCATCTGCTATGATGATACGTCAGAAAGTACTGCAGTTAGAGCTTGTTTGAAGATAATATCTCCTTTCCAAATTCTATAATTTGCTCTAAATCAGTACTTGGAAAGGTCCAAAATTTCCTTAAACAGTAATTTGGGGAAAGAGTGGATGTTTCTTTTATATAATTGAGTATAATTGCAAGCTGCCAGAGTAGGTAGATTAAGCTATTAAGTGCAGCTTCCTTCTAAGGCTGACCCCCAAAACGGACCCAGGTAAGCATGATAGAGAAAAAAAAATCACTCGACTTGATGCGACTTTGTTCTTCTTTTGTTAGATAATGATAACAATTTTACTCATGAAAAATAGTGCGACTTGACTAGGCACTATGAGGCAAATGACGACCTTTGACAGAAGTGCAATTGTCTGGGACACGTGTTCATCACTCCTGAAAGGAGTTCACTTTTCTGCATTTCACAGCTATTRTTCTTGAATGCAATACACTGGGTTTGAAAATAGCAGTCTTTGGAGTTCTAGTCTGTTATGTTTGATACTAGAGAGACCCAATTCCAGTGTGCTTCAAGACACAGATAATTTTTTCTTCCCGGTCTGCTTACTGCATTTCCAATTCATACTGGTTATTCAGCAGTGAGGCTGAGTGCAAATCCACCATGTCCTGCATGAAAATAAAGAGCAATGCCTTTACTGGCATCCACATAAACACCAACGTCACTCAGGTAAACATGAGAAAAACAGATAGCCTGAACCTGTTCCTCCTCTCCACAGGATCTGGACTGAGGTTCGCTAGTCGTGTAAAAGATTATTTTGGATTGTATTTGACTCAAGATTAATGTTGCACCATTATGACTTCCTGACTTCTGGATTCTATTGTTGTGGATTGTGTTTGTCTCAGTATCCTGTTGTAAGACACTATTGTGGAATGTGAATTCTAATATTCTGACTGCTCAAAACATTGCTGATGCTTATGCAATAGGTCATGTACCTAYGGTTATCAGGGCCCTGATATACTATGAAATCATAACATAATACTTAATAATGGTCGCTTTATCATAGAATCATAGAATGCTTAAGGTTGGAAGGGACCTCAGAGATCATCTAGTCCAACCCCTCTGCTCACGCAGGGTCACCTAGAGCACGTGGCACAGGGCTGCATCCAAACAGGTTTTAAAGCTCTCCAGAGAAGGAGACTCCACAACCTCTCTGGGCAGCCTGTTCCAGGGCTCTGTCACCCTCACTGTYAAGAADWKTTTYCTTAAGTTCCTGTGGAACTTTTGGTGCCTCAGCTTGTGGCCGTTTCCTCTAGTCCTGTCGCTGGCCACYACTGAAAAGAGGCTGCCCCCTCCTCCTCACTGCCTCCCTTGAGKTATTTATASACRCTGATCAGGTCCCCCCTCAGCCTYCTCTTCTCCAGGCTGAACAGGCCCAGCTCTCTCAGCCTTTGTTCATAGGACAGATGCTCCAGGCCCCTGATCATCCTCGGAGCCCTGCGCTGGACTCTCTCCAGCAGCTCCACATCCCTCTTGTACTGGGGAGCCCAGAACTGGACACAGTCTCCAAATGTGGCCTTACCAGGGCTGTGTAGAGGGGGACGATCACCTCCCTCGACCTGCTGGAGATGGTCTTTTTAATGCACCCCAGGACCCCACTGGCCTGCTTGGCCTCGAGGGCACTCTGCTGCCTCATGGTCAACTTGTCATCCGCCATGACAGCCAGGTACCTCTCTTTATGTCAGATGGTTTGAATAATGGAAAGAGTGAAAAGAATAATTCAGGACAAAATATGTAATAGAAACATTTTTTTTCCTTTTTCTATTTTTTTCCCCCACTGTAAAATCTTTGAAAATTCCAGTAGATGCTTTGGGAAGTTAATTTCCATTCAGTGTACCAAGACAGTCTTTGATTATCTTTTTTTTTCCCTCTTTTTTAAAGTATATGAAAAAATATTTTTTTTCTTTTCTGACCTTGCTGTTTAAACATTGCTTCTTGTCTTCCATCTCTGTGCATGTAGGAAGTGTCAGCTATTCATTTGTTCCATCAGTTTAGTGTCTTCTTAAGTTGAACTATAAAACCAAGCACATGTAATTTTTATACCCATACTGTGAGATCAGAACTCACAACAAGAAATTGTTGAGAAATTTGTCTGTGGTAAAAATAATCTGCTTTATCAGGCTTTATCACAGCCTTATATGAGACTCGGATTCCAAAGCACAATGAAATCAGTAAAGGACTAGAGACTTTTTTTTTTTTTCTTTTCTATCTTATCAGTTCCTTTGAGGCCTGATTTTTTTCAAAGAAATGAGTTCTCTTCCATATGTACTTTTGTTAATCATTCATTGATACCTTCCTGTTGATATATTCTTCCCTTTTTCATTGTTTTGTTTTCTAAACCAATCTATTAGCCCGTATAGAATAATCTCTGCATTTTAAATGTTGCTATGTTATTTTCTCCCCCTGTATATTAATATCAAGGAACATTGCTGAGAATAAAATATGTTGGGAGTGTTTTCTGAGAATTAGTGTAAAAGCTTGCATCAATGAAAAGTAAGTAGAACTTTTCTTTCTCTCTTTCTCAGAAGAAAAGCTTCTCAGTAATACAGCCTATTCACATTTGTTCTTGGGAATTGCATTATATTTTGTTTTCCTTTGCTTCATGCTTTTTTAACTGATGATGATTTCCCTTTTCTTTCTGAATTTAGCTCCATCTGCAACAGGTATCCTGTTCTTGGGCACAATCTTTAACAATAATAGAAGTTCAAGTATTAACAATATGATAAAAGGCAATTCAAAGGCATAATGAAAATATTTTTATACTCTACTAAATACAAATTCCAGGATGATTTTGTGAGAAGCAACCATTTATGTAACACTTTACTTATCCTTGAGAATTTGGAGAATTAAGGAATCACCTTAATCAACATTTTTTCTTTCCTTCCTACTGAATATATGTTTCAACTGCTCTACATATTTTTCATTCTCCATATACATTAGAAATTGTGATAATCATCTAAGAACTAGCATGCTACGTTGCTGCAGTTTCCAATGTTGAAAGACCCTCTACAGCAAGACAACATAGCTATTGTATATATTTYTAACTTTCAGTAAGGAAGGATTTCTAACTTTCTGCATGAACAGGGATTTGARCACTTGTAATTCCTTAGTGGGATAGTACAAAAGCAGTACTGAGAAACAGAGTATTTAAATAAGCCCCTGGCAAATGAGAGTATCACATTGATAAATTCTATATTTTCCATCTATTGTAAACATGTGTGTTACAGTCCTGAGGTTTATGAATAATGGTGTCATTTTGAAGTAATTAGAATTTTCTGAAATTAACAGGAGGAAGTTTGGATAAATATATTTTAGAGTGAAATGTCCGTGAAAAAAGCATTTCTGTTTTTATGACAATTATGTTTATGATCAATGATATAAATGATGACATCCACTGCAAATATAAAAGAGCAAAAAATAACTGCATTCATCATGTRTGTCAATAGGAATACTAAGTCAAATTAATAGTCATAGGTAAAGAAGAAATCCATAATCTTGTTTATTATGTATTGGAATATCCTGGTCTCTTTCCCTTGCCATTTAAGATGGAAAGCTTCCATCTGCTCACTATGGAACACTAAAGAAGTTATACTATATAGGCCAGTCAAACCTTTTTTTTGGTAGTAGAGCTAGAGCACTTGCTTGGTGAGATTAGTAAAATCATATGAACACTGTTATAGAACAACATAACTACTTGTGTTTCATTAATGCAACTAATATTAAAATGAATTTTCTTTCATCTGAGAAGAATATTTGAATATTCTATGAACTAGAAAAAGCTTGATAAAGCAAATGCTACTGCTTTTAGAGTTTCCCTGATTTGCTTGTGGGTATCTCTATACTCCTACGTCAAGGAAGGATTATTCATTCAGGTATTGCTTTGTGTGAAAAGTTCCTCGACCTCGGCAGCACTAGGCTGCTCTACCTGAGTTAAAACAACCTCTACTAGCTGATGATTCAGGGTGATACAGTAGGTCTTTTGAGTTATACCATTCAGAACCTGCTGGATGACTAACAGGACTGGTGCTATACCCTACCTAATTTGTGCATCAGGTCCACATATTACTGAAAAATTCTCCCTTTGACAAAACCATCCAAAAGCAAACTGCAGGCCATGCCAAGTGTAGTCATGTTGCAATTGACTAGCTCATGAACTACTCTTTCCTCCTACTACCATCTCTGCAGAAACTGAGGTGGAAGCAGAGGTCATGTTCATCCCTCCTGCTCATAMCAACATTGACAGTGTAGGGCATTTGCATGCACTTGTGTGCGATGAGGTAAGTAGGTATGAATGTATGCAGCTAATTTAATCAGTGTAATTAGAACTAAATCAGTACGTAAGGGATTGTAAAATGGAAGAAAGTGATGTTCCAATCAGTCAGAAGATCTTTGAAGTTTTGAAAGTCTAAAGTTATTTTTTCAATAGTCTGAAGCCTGAAATTATTTTTTCAATCTTATGTTACAGTAGACCTTTTCAAAATAAAGGTTCCTTAAAGGGTATCTTTATTGTTTTACTTTTCACAGTATAGTTTCCTGATAATATTCATTATCTTGATTCTGGTGGTGTTCATTGCCTTTAAAACACTGAATTTCTTTTTCTTCATTTAGTTATTTACTGCCTTCCATGCATGACTTCATATGCAGATAGAATATTTATTATATTTGAGAAAATACTGTACATCTTTTCATTCCTTTTGTAGCAAAAGAATATGTCAGAAACACTGCTGTAGTTATTGTTATTTGCTGAACGCTCTCCTGGACAGATATTCTCTCTCTGAATATATTTTGATTTATTTCTTAAGTCCCTATAAACCTAACTATTATCATTTAGCTATTGTTCTGTTAGGTCAGTTTACCTTTGCTACTCAGTCTATATCTTTGAAAAGCTGAAAACTATTCTAAAGTTTTTTTCTCAGTAATATCAAAATAAATATGTGTGTTTGGAGGCATATAAACAACAGAAGGCTACATAAACTATGAAAGAAWATTAAAAATATTACGCTTAAGGAATTAAGTACTCTTGCACATTTGCAATTGTTTTTGTTTTGAGGAATGACTCTAACTCCAACTCTTAAAAAAGCAGATGAGAAGATTGATTTCAAGGAGCGGAAGTGTAAGCTGTTTTAAGTAATCCATATGCCCTACAATTGGACATGGTAATAGCAAATAACTATTTATCAACATTTGGTAATTGTAACTCTGTAAAAATCACAACTTGTTCTCATTTCAGTCATTGCACCTTCTGTAACACTACTCTAGAATCTCACTTTTCAGTTAGCCAAAGAATAAATGCTTTGTCTTTGGGGCTTCCCTTCATTCCCATATTGGAAAATGGCTGCAGGGAAGGATACTCCCCTTCTCTTGTACAACAGTGAACACTTTTCTGCTGTTTGCCTTGAAACCATTCCCTTTTGCTTATGCCTTAGAGATACAGACAATGTTGTCGTTCCTTTGCACGTAGTATTACCCTACTCTGTTTCAATTAGGCTTATCATCAATAAAATAAAGAAAGCAAATAACACCATGTGCATAATAATAGCATGTCTATAAACTCCAACAAAAACTTTACTTAAAGAAAATCTTTAAAGGTAAATGCTATCTCTTGCTTTAAAAAGAGAAACACTAAAAACATGACAGTGAAGGTGAAGATGAAGAAGAAAAGAAGAAAAAAAAAAAGAATTCTGCAAATTCAGGGATGCTGTCTGATGGTRGAATGGGATGGTGATGATTAAGCCTCAGATCCAGAAATGTAAGAGATGCCCAAAAGATCATATCACAGGGAAGCAGATAAAGTACATATGCTGTCAGTGAAAAAGTAAACCTAGATGGCAAAARGCATCTTGGTGGAAACCCATGTGAGTCTTTTGATGCATTCTGTACATGGAATAGATGGAATTTCTATTAACAGTTCCTGCTTCTATTTCACACATGCTATATTATGCATCTGGTTCATGTAACACCCTAAACCAATTCAACTGAATTATTAGCATAAATTTAAGAGTGTTTAATATTTATTTTACTATTTAAATATTTAAGTGGTTGTAGAGCTTATTTTAAACGTACACGCTACCCCTAAGCAAAGCTGTTATGTCCATTCTGCTCACATGAGCAGTTTCTTCAGAAGARGTGATAATTTTGGGGCTGATGCTACAGTTTAGACGTATGACATGAGTAATAATATGCAGTTAAACAAATGGCATAATCCAGAAATTAACATATATAACACCAAGTCAGTCAGCAACACAAAAAGCATACACATGTAAGATGTATCTAAACATCATTTACACTCATATCCCTCAATCTCTACTGATTTTAACAACTCAGTTTAGCAGACTTCTAGACTTCTAGGAAAGTCTAGGCTTTATCACTTTAAACTAACTTTTATACAGTTATTTTATGCTACAAGATATAATAATAGATAAGTTTTTCTAACCTTTCAGGTTTCTAACACAATCACTGTGTTTCAATTTTTATTTCTATTTTCTGGTGATGGTCTGCATGTAAGTAACAGTTGACTTGAAGAAATATCTCCCTGAATAGAAGGAAATAAAATGATACAACAAAACAGGATAAAAATCTGTGAAAAGGCAAAAATAAACCTGAACACTCAATAAATCAATATTGCTAGATGGTGTTATTAACACAATACATTTTCTGCAATGATAAGAAAGTTAGAGAGAATGATGCCTTAATAAAATAATTGCCTCTTGAAATAAAGATTATGGTAACAGAGAGAAAACATCCAGTCCTGACATCACGCTATCATGAAAGGAAAACAATCTTGCAGCCCCCACAAAATTTGAAGTTTTCACAGTTCAGTTTTGGCCCAATGCCTGCATAGCAATCCTGCTTCGCTTCTGATTTTTATTTAAAAATCTGTAGCTTCCTGTCATGGAGAAATAGGACAAAAATCTTTGCTACAGTCTCATATGCATATTGTATACTTTAATAAACKCTTCTGAAGATATTTTTTCCTGGGGGTATATCATCAAAATATTTTCAAGCTAATGTAATTTGATACAGAGTGAATAATTTAAAAAAAAAAAAAAGATAAATAAAGTGACCCAAAGAAAATTACTGTATATATAGTTTTAGAAAAGACAACCTTGTTGTCTTTATTTTCACCAACAACTTAACCATAACTTTAAGCTTTGGGGTTGTGACCCTCCAAGTAATTCCCCAAGATTCCTTTCTATTTCTATTCTCTAGCCAAAATAAGCTGAGCAGAGGTAGCTCTGGCTGTCATGTTTAATTTTTTTTTCTTGAACAAATAATGAACAAGAATCAAGCTCTCAAGAAAAAAGTCCCATGAAACCCATTTTGATGTAGCTAAAATTGTGACTTTGTGCGTACAGTTCCATTTAGTATTCAGTAAAGTCTGGAAAGTACATGTACTGAATTAGAAAAGCCCAGTACTTTAGAAATGCACTGAGAATATGTAATGAGAAACTTGTGATAACTGTAGCGTGAAAAACACTCCCAAATAAATGTAAACATTTTGAATACTAAATTTTTCAGAATTTTAAAATTAAATTCATGATTGTGTATAAATATATAAAAAGTAGTGAAATGAAAAAAGAAAATATGATGAAGCTATTCTGTGGTAAATGTACATAAATGTATTTCTGCCTGTATTCTATCTTTCTTTTTCCACTTCTCCATGACCATAAACTTAGATAAGGCTTGTTACAGTCATGCCTTTTGTGGTCCAACACAGCTCTACGGTAGACTAGTTGTTTCATCATAACCCCTAGAGTCAGCTTACCAATTTCAAAACTAATCAGAYATTCCTCTCCTTGGATAGTCAATTACACTGATAATCAATGTCAAAGTATTAAATTTTCAGATTTCTCAAATTCTCTCTTTCTTGGGATGTACTTTCCTTGTACAGAAAGAAACATTGCCAAAACTCTCCCTATTTATTTATTTATTTATTTATTTATTTATTCATTCATTCATTCATTCATTCATTCATTCATTTACAGAATCACAGAATAACAGAATCACAAAATGTTTGAGGTTGGAAGGGACCTCCAGAAATCATCTAGTCCAACCCCCCTGCTCCAGCAGGGACACCCAGAACACAGGGCACAGGACAGCATGCAGGTGGATCTGGAAGATCTACAGAGAAGGAGACTCCACAGACTTTCTGAGTAGCCTGGTCTTTACATGGTCTTTGCCTCATCAGACCAACTTTAGCCTGGTCTAGGACTCATCTCAGTTTCCATGTTTGGTCTCTAGTTGCCAGAATACTCCCTATGCATCTCTCAAAATGCATTAATCTCTYGTCTTTTGAATCTGGACAGCCTCCCTGGGCAGCCTGTTCCAGGGCTCGGTCACCCTCATAGGGAAGTTCTTCCTCACATGGAGATGGAACTTCCTGTGTTTCAACTTACACCCATTGAACTTTGTCCTATCACTGGCCACCACTGAGAAGAGTTTGGCCCCTTCCTCCCTACATTCCCCCTTCAGGTAATGAATACTTCAGGTATTTATACATATTAACTACATAATAGTAATCAAATTATTTATTTATCTATATAGAGCTAGGGACCAGTTGAGACCATAGCTTATTATGGTGACAGCACTGTGCATTTTCTAGTTTTAACAGAGTCTGTTCATCTATCTACTCGCTCCCTCCCCACTTTACCAATGAAAACACAAACTGGTTATGATGTGATAGCTTGTCTGTGGACCAGAGTACTTTTCACTAGCTGCAGGTATATGTTCTCCTTATAAATCATCACCGAAAGATTCCTTCATAATCCTTGAATGCACAATAAATCATATTTTAGGTTATCTTGTGACATTTTGATCATGTAATGACATGTGAAAAATGTGAACTCATATATAGATCTTCTGTTTGTTAAATGATCTTCTATATGTGATCCGGACCACAAATGGTGTAGTCTAGCTAGACTAGGCACACTAACCCCCAAGCACTGACTTCCATGCCATGCAGGAGTTTGCATGCTTCCTGGTACAGTTTGCCTCTTGGAAAAAGTTTGTTCACTGTTTAGGGAATTGCCATCTACCAGTGGCTGTTTTCAGGTGGAGTTTGGAATAGACCGCCTTATTTTGGAGAAGGGAAGGCAGCAGGAAATGTCATCTGCCTCCAAATTAGACTGGTGCATAGTCTACTTTCTCTGTTAGTAAAGGATGTTTTCAGATGCTGCTGCAATTCTCATAATGATCATCTTAGGCTCTGAATAGATCTTGTTTCTCTGCATACAGCATAGTGACTTTGTGCGTACAGTTCCATTTAGTATTCAGTAAAGTCTGGAAAGTACATGGAAATCCCATACTTTATTCAATCCAAAAATTCACAAAATATTCAAAGTATCAGTGAAAGAAAATGAGAATGTTAGGATGATAATTCAGGAATAGTCATACAATTGGTTTAGGGAACCTTCATAACCAACCATTGCAATAGTACCTGCTTCTCAGTTCTACTAAACCTCCATACAATAACAGGGGAAGGAGGAATTGAAAGGAAGGGGAATGGAGGCTGATGAACTACACAGAATTCATAATAGAAAGGGAATTATGACCATGATTTAGAGAAAAGATAAAGATGACAAGAGTGAGTGTCAAGTTCAAGTGAAAAGTGAGCATTAACAATCTTAAAATATCCCATTAATGGCTGGTATAGACAAATAATTGCAGCTTACATGAATTAAGTGCCAAATATTCCTTTTAAGGTATCTGAGAGCCAAGTGTATAATTGCTTTATGTAATGATAGAGGGAAAAAAAATAGAGATTTTATATATATTTTAAGGTTATATATTTTCACATGAAAATATATATGAAATTATACACACATAATTTCACATGAATTTTCATATGAAAATATATATGAAATTAGACAGAACATGACCCCAGGGAACATGTTCAGGGGAACAAAAAATATGTATATTAAAGAAAGAAAAAAGCCACCAGCCAAAAAACGTGTCATGTCACTGGGTTACACTGTAACAGCCAGCATAGACATGCTATATCACACATCATATGGCCTAAACACATTCTGCAGCAGCTAAGGAGTAGCAGTTAAGTATTTCTTGGCTCCAAAGGTGATTAATCCTGTGAGGAAAGCTCACTGCATCCCATATCAATGAACAAACAAAACCCTATCACTTGTCTCTAATGTTACCATAATGAGGGTAAGAGGTCCTGATGAGATGTCTCCCAAGAAGGGAGTTCCCAGGGGAACTGCTGTGATCACAGATCACAGCACCACAGTACCACAGTACCATTGCTGGGCTAAGGCACATCTCCAGAGGGTGCTGGAAAAGTCTCCTGCTGTCACCTCAGACTCTGCTCACATATTTGTTGACTTCATGGAAAATAAGCCAGGGCCTGAAGCAGCTTTAAGGTCATACTTTTAAAAATTGTACAGAGATTTCCTTTGGCTACCACAATGTAGCTCCTGTTGTAGATATGCCATTACTCGGGTCCCATATAACATTCAGTGTCTTTAAATGCTGTAAAAGCAGTGYGAAGGATGATGCTACCAGAAAAACTCCATAAGTATTAGAAGCTTTGTCTTTACTAACGTCCGTTCTCTAATTGGTTATTTCTTGCATAATTGAGGACAACCCAATCAACAAAGTCAAAAATCATGAATGTTTTGTGTAAATTCTTTGTGAAAGTCATTTGTTTTTCTAACTGCATTTTAAGATAACTCTTTCCTCTTGACCTCATCTGCTCTAGGCAAAATTGCCCCATACCYGAATCAGTGGAATTAGATTCCTCCCCTTTCTCAGGACTACGCTATTTTCCTTCCAATCCTTTTTTTTTTTTCTAATTTTCCTGCATTCTTTTTCTGCTCTTGGTTATTCCATACTTCCTTTCTGACTTTCATCTGTCATTCCTTCACTTTCCTTGCAACCGTCCACACTCTGTTACACATAATCAATCTATGTGAGCCCACTATTGTGTCTCCCAGTGCCTCCCACCACAGCCATTTCTCCTATAGTCTCATTCCATTTTCATTTATTCCTTGGCTGCTCCTTCAGTCTCCCCTCTTCTACACAATCAACTTCACAGCTCTCTTCAATCCTCTCTCTCTTTCCCCCTGGGGAGTCTGGAGTTTAAAAAAAATGTCTTGTTATACAGAAGCAAAATAAAACCACAACAAAATTTTAGTCACAACAGAAGCCATTGGCAGAGCTAGGAAAAATTAGAGTATTCTTGTCATTCCTGGTGGTCTAAGTATTTGCTATGCAAAGACACTTTTAATTAAAGTAATTATTAAAGTATATTAATAAAATAATAATTAAAGTAATTATTACATGTCTTTGCACACCATGACCAATGAGCTAATGTACAGGAAGAAATGAAATATCTAAAGCTGCTTCAGTCTTCTCAATGCCCCAAACACTTATTACTTTAGAAGTTTCCTCAGTCAACAGGCTATGATACTGTGTCATATATTTCCCCGCTTGTACAGATAGTATAGAGGCCAGACTTTCTCCATATAAGCAAGTAGGYGCCTTTCCTAGTGTTCTGAAATTGAGCTTGTCTTTATTAATACATTAATAAAGACAGTGTTTATGTGCCAGAGCTGTGCTTCAAGCTGGGCTTTCCTATCTCAAGGTCTCAAGGTTGATAAAGCCAGGCTCACTCCTTTTAGGTTGAGTTCTGAAACCTGAAAATGTGAACCAGCCTCTTAGTTATTAATGCATAGAGTGAGGGGAAAAAAAAAAAATTTATTCACTGGTTACATTAGGTATATATCTGGTTTTTTGGTTTTTTTTTTTTTTTTTTTTTTGTGCTAAGGGTTTCACAGCTTGCTTGGCAGCTTTAGTATTTGAATAGAATGTATCACAACTTGCTTGTTGTATTTAGTGTTTGAATATAATGCATCAATACAGGAACCCCACCTCTGCCCCCCAAATGGAAACATTTACATTAGAATGTGTCCTTCATTTTATTTTGGGAAATCTCTCTTTCCATGAAGGCAAGGAATTCCAGGAATCAAGGTTTAATTGAGAACAGTCTCCTAGTAGCTGAACTAAAGCAGAAAATGATCTGCAACACTAATAGCTATCTCTGCAAAAACACCAGCACTCATTATACCCCTAGGTTTCTCCTAATAAACTTCTTTCTCCATTCTATGGAGTTGAGGTATCTTTTCTACCACTAATATGGAAAGAAAATGAAATTTCTTTTTGATGGCAGATTCAGAGGTTATCTTTTTTTCTCTTTCTCTTTCTCTTTCTCTTTCTCTTTCTCTTTCTCTTTCTCTTTCTCTTTCTCTTTCTCTTTCTCTTTTTTTTTGCTTTAATCAGTTTTGCTCATCCTGATTTGGGACAGAAAATAACACTTTTAAAGGAAAAAGAAAAGGTCAAGCCATCAAAAACAGATTTCTCTTGTGAGACTGTAAATTTTGGCAGATTTCACTTTGASAGCTGTGAAATATTGCTGTTATCCAGACTATCTATTTCCGAGTTTCCAAAATAAATATGTTCCTAGGCTCCAGTTAGGGCAGGTTGCAGCCAGAGAGCTTGCCCTCTCTGACACCAGGTAACCACTTCCCAGCTGGAAAGTGTGCAAGGAGGCCAGTTGGAGAGCCTGCAGCTCACCAGGTGAACAGCTGGGAAATCAGATGTCTGGGAAAGACTGGCAATCTGCTCATCAGGCAGCTAGCTGTCAGCAAAGCTGCCCAGGAGGCAGAGTAGTTGGTCTGACCAGCCCATTTCTCTGTATAATTTCCACCAGCAATAACAAAAATAAAAAACACGTCTGGCAGTATTTTTTTTTTTAACAATCTCTAATTCAAAGTTTTTTGCCTTGCCTCTTCATTCCATCTGTCCCAAAACTCTTGTAGTTTAGCAAGACCGTAGTTTGAATATTTGTCAACAGTATTGCTCTTGAGGGACAGACAAACATATCCCATGGCTGTCATATCCTCTTGCTGCTTCCCTGTTTTCTTCTTCTCTCCCACTCCTTTATTCCCTTTTCACATTCTTTGTCCCTTTTTCTCCCTCCCTTAATGATASAGCCTCTTCTCAAGTATCTAGTTGTAGTGTACCCTACAAAGGCAGTCAAATTCTTTTCAAACCACATAATATATATGCCAGTTAAATGGGTGAGATATAAATCATTATTCCTATATTCCCATTCAGTTTTGGTAGAAGTAAAATAAAGTAAGCTAACAGTTCAGACTATTCCTTTCAGCCCCTCTTCTGATTTGTCACATTCGCTTACCTTCTAACTCTTTTTTTTTCAGTGTGACATTTTGTCTAACTAAAATCTTTAATCAATATATTAGAGGGCTTCATCATTTGATTAGATATCACAGTCAGTAGCACTATGGGGAAATGAAATGGTCTGATTGCTTTTCTTACCTTTCAACAGAGAAAAAGTTTGATAGGCCAGACTGTTTAGGAATCACTTGGCCCTTGACACTTTTAGAACTAACTCTGGGATTATGGATCTTTGTGTCAGTGTGAAATATGGTATATATGTCAAGATATCAAAGAAACTTAGAATATGTGGAATAAGTATTCAGGTTGCAATCAATAAATAGGCAAAATATATCACCYGAACATTGAAACAAGCCTCTCCAGGAAAGCCCAATATCAGAAGTATATAAAAAGTTTTACGGCCTCTTTTTATTATCATTGTTATTTTTGTATGTGTTTGTGTATGAGATACCAAACTACTAGAGAATGGTAGAATACTTCCTTTTTGCATTATTATTGCCAGTTTTTGATAATTTTCATATTTGAAGTCTACAAAATACTATTTCTCTTGCATCCGTTTAATTTGTGTATATCAGAAACAAATGCTTACTCTTCCCTGCTGGAAAGTGTGCATCACATTAGAAAAGACAAATTAATTAAAATTTCAAAAACACTGGTTTCTTTGTTTCTTTTGACAAGAAGAGATTTTGTCAGGAACAGAAGAAACCAGAAGCTAAAATAAAAACAGCCATTCAGCCTTGCTTCCACTATTCCTATATTTGGTTTCTTACCCATTTCTAGGTAACATATAAGAAACTCCATGGAAAAAGTTTTCTGAGCTGCCTGCCATCTGTCAGCAAACTCAATTCTGGCAGGAGTAGCCAGCATCTCAAGGGTGTGAATCAATTTAGTGTCAGTGTTGGATGTGTTCCAGTGAATTTCCTCAGCACAGATGAAAGAAAGTGTGTCAACTGAGCAATGCTGCATATGTTTTTATCCACTGTTGGCTGTGGATAGAGCTAAAACTACTAAATTCATTTTACTTAGAATCTCAAATTCCATCTAGTACTCTAGTAAATTCCATCTAGCACATAGGGGAAGAAAATCAATAGTATTGATAGGCGTTTATGAAACAAAGAGATTGGGCATGYAAAGTAAGAACTGATACAGAATATAACTGAGAACGGGCTTTAATAGGGAAGAAAAATACAAGAAGCTTTAAGGCAGGTGAATAGAAAGTTCTTGTAGCCCAGAATTTTCCTAAAGCTATAAACTGCATAGTAAATGAAAATTGCCTCTTCCAAAAAAAGTATCCATTGCTCAAAGGAATTGCGAGCTGTTTTCATAAAGCAGTTCACCCATATCCACCTGTGACCTTTTGTTTCATGAAATCTAAAGTATATCAAATACTCACTTTCTAGAGYATTTCTTATTTACACCTGGTGACCAGCATCATCAAGAACAGCAACAATTCAGAGCCTATTATTTTGACCTCTGTTATATCTAAGCAACWAGTGATAGTAAAGGATATGAAGAAACATTTCAAATATATTCTTGACTCCATCTTAGATAAAGGCAATTTAAACATCTGATTAACGGTCTGGAGACAGGAACATGTTAATCCATGTAAATCAAACTACCACAGTTTCAGAAAGCTGTGAATCCCTGAAGCGTTACTTTATCCAAATTTGAAAAATCAAGTTAGCTCCACACATAAAGTGGGAACATGCAGTGAGTGAATGGGGGGTGGGCTGTCACTTTTAAATGTTGACCTTTCYGTAGAGTCTAATAATTTTTCAAGATATGAAATGTACTCCCAGCTCACTTGCATTCTGTGAATACTATGATTTGCTCCAGGGTTAYTCCTATCTTAGTTTTCCATTCATATGTTCATATATTAATACAAATCTAAAAAAAAAATGCATTATTACTTTATAAAAACCTTGCCCTCTGTTATAGCTATCTTTTTGTTAGCCACATACCATTTGTGTAGAACAATCAAGAATGTTTTTTTAAGTAGCAAAACCAACATTTATCCAGATGCTTTATCAGTTCCTAAATTATGTTTTTCTAATAACATATTGTCCAGGACATGATACAGAGAGAACACTGGGATATAGTCACCAAACACTTGTGTCTTTTTTTGCAAGAGGGTCTAGCAGGTAAGGAGATGTTCCTAAATTGATTGTATGGTCCCCAAGAACCCAGAAGAGCTGTTGTGAGTCACTGCTCTTGCAGGTACACCAAAACTTGGCTGTCAGGTTTCCACAAGACACAGTTCTTTGCTCACCTAATTTGCTATTTGTTCCTGCCATGTTCATCTCTATACACTTTCCAGGAGTTTTAATGCTATAACTAATACCACGTGTCTTTTTTTCTCATTCTCTCTCCAAGGGCAGAAATGTGTAGCAGAGTGCTTTGTGCTCTAAAGAAGTTGGTGTTTTAAGTGCTTATGCCTGAATTTCCTTTCAAGAAGGTGGCAAGGGCAAACTGTGTACTTTAAGCAGAAATTGATGTGGTTTGTAATGCCCATTTGGCAGTCATTGAAGAAACAGCTTATTTGGCCCATACTGTGCACAACTGCATTGCATGAGAAGAGTATGTATTTTGTCTCCCATCAAAACTGCTCAAAAGACAGATACAATATAGCAGCTGAAAGTATAAGATCATCCTCTAATCTTCCTGCCTCCCTTGTATAAAAGTCATTACATACAACATCTCTGATTGTGGCCAATCTGAATCTCGAAAACAGCCCTGATCTGTTGAGGCTATGTCTATTGACCATCAGAGAGGACTTCATGAATATCCAAGGTTGAATTTTTATGAGAGTTCAGCCTAGACTAGAGAAGTCACTGCTGCAAGAAAYGAGAACAACCACACACAGCAGCACTTTCTGATTTACGTACACAATTCTCTCCTGTGATTCACCTTTACACAATGAATTTTTCAAGAACCTACAAAATGGTACAGCTGATTTTCCTTCAAGTGGGAGGGAAGAGTGGGATGTTGTTATTTCTTTTTTTTCAATACTCACCTATTATAGCTGATAGTTGTCTAGGAAAATAAATAAATAAATAAAAAGGTTAGATAGGAAAAAATGAAAGAAACACTTCACGTAGTGCACTGGCAGATTATAGCACTGAATACCTCTGGGTATAATGTACTCAAATATTGTGCAGAGGAATAAAAGCAAACCAGATAATAAGGATCCAGAATATACCTGGTAAGATAATCAAGTTCCATACTTTTTCACACATACTGGTCACTCTAGGGCAGATATTATTTTTTCCCTAATGCATAATGTATTATGCAATATACTGTGTGAATTCAGGATATTTTCACCAACCTTTTAAAAATTATGGCTAGAAGATAACTTGATAAMTTGATGGAAAATCCACCATTGCCAATGACAACATTCACAATTTCACAATCAGGATAAAAACTAAGGTGAGTTTTTAAACAAAGATTTAAAATCAATAGAATTATATATATATATATATATAAATATTTTGTTCTCAATTAATCACAGATAGTTAACAACATCATCCAATAATAAAAGAAAAATGTAGCAAAATCATTATCCAAATTTGTGTATGGGTTCTGAAAATCCCAGCAACAAAAGACAAGGTGAATTTCTTCTGCTAGGATCATGAGTTTGGATAAAACAATGCTAAAGTAAACTACATTTGTTTGCACTAAAGGAAAAAAACAAGAAGAGACAGTGATTTAGAATTGCAGATGTCTATTAAGGATAAAGGATGCCCAAATGATTAAACTATACGCTTTTCCAGTACTGTGGGTAAAAACCAAACAAAATAAACAAAAAAAATCCCAACACTCTTCCCTGCCCCTCTTTCATTAAGGAGACCAAAAATACATTTTCAAAAGTGCCAGTAGTTATGAAATAGTGTAGATCTGATTTCATCACCTCCTTTAGATAATAAGAATTTTGGTTGTATCTAAAAAGACATAGACTTACACTTGTAAACTCTTTTTCTATCCCAACAGTCCTATGAGTTGTATAGATTTTGTAAATGTAACAAACACTATCCTTATATAATGTGGACATGTTGCTCCATATTTCTTTTGAAAGAAGGATCTAAAGCACCACTTTTCTATGTTTAAAGAACTTTGTTTTCTAGTTCATAAATGGCTCTTTTTCCCTATAATGTCATGCCATAAGCTTATTTTGTTTGCTATTTTTTTTCCCTAAAAATGCACTTCATCTTCAAATTATCTTCCTCTGACATTAATCACAGAATCACAGAATCACAGAATATTCAAGGTTGGAAGGGACCTCTAGAGATCATCTAGTCCAACCTTCCCGCTCAAGCAGGTACACCTACAGCACGGGGCATGCAGGCGGGTTTTGAAGACCTCCAGAGTAGGAGACTCCACAACCTCCCTGGGCAGCCTGTTCCACTGCTCTGTCACCCTAACAGTAAAGAAGTTCCTCCTCACCTGGAGACGGAACTTCCTGTGCTCCAGCTTCTGGCCATTACCCCTCGTCCTATCGCTGGCCACCAGTGAAAACAGCTTGTCCCCTTCCTCCCTGCATTCTCCCTTCCTGAACTTATACATATTAATCCTCTCCAGAGAAAACAGGCCCAGCTCACTCAGCCTCTCCTCGTACGGGAGATGTTCCATTCCCTTAATCATCTTGGTTGCTCTTCTCTGGACCCTCTTGAGAAGCTTCACGTCTCTCTTATACTGGGGAGCCCAGAACTGCACACAGTACTTCAGGTGAGGCCTCACCAAAGCTGAAATCAGTGTTAATCAGTGTTTCAAAGTCTAGATAAATGCTGATTGCTGGAAACCCCAACAAGTTCTTTTTCAYATTCCATCATATTTTAAAAGTATAAACATTTGCTACTGTCTTGGAAGAATTTACAGAGAAGTAGCAGTTTGGACTATCAAACTGTTTTGAAGCTCTTACACTGTTTTGATGCTTTAATCAAGATACTGTTCTCCAGAATCTGAAACTTAAGCTGAAGGCTAATAATAGTCCCAAAGTTCATYCTGAACCTTTTGGAGCTTTTACTTTTATTGCTTAACTCAAGAGTTGGTTGGAACTTGCAGGAGCGACAATAATGCAAGCTAAGCAAGGTTACTTTCAGGTTCATTATCTTTATACCTTCTTAAAAAGTAGAACCACAAAACTATCCAGCTTCCAAAGCATTGAATTGTCCTGGGCTATAAATGAATTTGTTGGCTGCCTACTGTACTTTCTTTATCTGACCTTGCTCATTCAAAGATGTGCTTGTTATAGTATATCAGTCACTAATGAGGCCTAAAGTAATTGAGCCTGATTGAACTGGCAAAATGCTGCCTAATTATAATGATAAATAGAATTGGTTGATCAGCTATGGAGGGTGAATGGCATGGAGAACATTAAGCAAGGTCACTCTGTCAAGGAGAACCACTCCTTCTATTTATTTATTTATTTATTTATTTATCTTAAATTATCTTCTTCTCACTGTCCTCCTAATTTAGGTTCTTCATCCAGATACATAATCGGGTACTCAGGGCGTGAGAGTTGACTGTTGAGGATAAAAAGGTCATCATAGTCCAGCACAGCAGTGTTCATCTCCTGTTCTAACTATATTTGAAGATGAATATGGGAAATACTTAAAAAGATATGAGCAAAGGGTTAACAGACTTTAAAGATCAAGGATGTGTAAGACAATATCATCCACAATCCTTGTCCAAAAGTCAAAAACTTACAATATGATAAACAAGTTSAAATTTCTTTTCTATGAAACTTTTTGGCAACCCTACTGGCTTTTCTTTTTCAACTCTCTTTAAATCTGTGAGAAATACTTGAACAAAACCCTAAGGGACTGTTTAGGAAAAGCTCCTGTTTGTGAAGTATGGCCATTTCACTTTAGAAAGGATGTGAAATGCTCCACTAAGGAGGAGTCACAGTTCAAATATGCTGAGATCAAATATGCTTGTACTGCAGGAGATGATGCAGAATGAACTGTTTCCAAATAAAGAGACTGACATTGTCAGGGCCCTAAAGACATTAGTAGTCTATAATTGCCCTGACAAGCTTTACTTGTGACCTATATCCAAGTCCCCTGTCCGTGTGCATAGGAGCCCTATTTTAGCTCAGCCTGAAGCTTGGCCTGAGCTTTGCTGTAGGTATACCTATCCAGCCCTGTAYGTGACCTTGTTCCTTGGATAGACCTCAGACCTACACTTCTAAAAGTATATATTTCCACCAGTCATGGAGATAGGTCATATACATACACTGCTATCTGAAAATATATATTTTTATTTGTTACAAAAATCTGCTGTGTCACATAGAAGGAATGATAGGGTACTTTCATCCTATGAAAGGTTTTTTTGTTTGTTTGTTTTTCTCCTATTTTCTTTTCATTATAACTATACAAGCTAGAACAAACAGGTCATTTTTGCTTCTTACAGAAGTTGAGACAGACTGGGGTGGAGGATAAGAAAAATTAAGTTTTTAAGTCATTAATGTGTCAAAACGTTCCCATCATAGTTTTGTGTGCTAAGTGAGCTTCAGGAACAGGACAAAAAATGATGCCAGTGGCTGTAGGGGGGTCCTCAAATGAAGATCATTGAGGCTGCAGTTCAAAATTTCTAAGGTTTAATGAATCTCTTTAGGTAGGTTTATTTTAATACTGTAGATCATATTTAGAAGAACAGGACTAATTATAACTGATTTATAAGTGTATTAAAACTTAAGTAAGATTTTTATGTGTTATAATGAGAATGACTGTGTGTTAATATATAGAAGTTCATTTTAAATAAATGACTTAAAAACTGATGTTCAAAAGTATCTTTTTTGTTTTCTATTAAACCACATTTCTCCAAATAGTGTGCAAAGATAAAAATATTGTATTTCACTAGAGAAAATTAGGAAGCCAGTGTTCAATACTGTCATTTAACAATAGAATTGAAATTAACATGCATTTAACATAGGATGGAAGTGGATGGGGAACAGAAGTTTCATATCCATTTGAAATTAAACCAACTTGTCACTGAAACATCAAAGAATGAATCATCTTAACAGATAGCAGGCWTAAAAATTCACTTTCAAGTTGTGTTGGCCTTCTAACTCAGCTGACCAAGCAGACAATCTTCTGACTGTGGCTGTCCATGGAAAGAACCCATGACTATGTGCTGCATCTTTCTCAAGAGGTCAAGAAAGGAGTCAGCTGGGCTACCTTGATCACGGTCATTGTTTTAATGTCATATAAACCTGACTCTACAGGTGGAGGTGATTTTAKAATAAGATATATCAAGTGAATTGTCTGCACATTTAATAGATGTCTAAAATGAGGTTATAATTATCAGAGGATTTGCATTTAAAGCTCATTTATTCTTATGAGCAGTCCCTAAGGCTCCATTGACATAAAACTGCCTAGGAATGTTTCTGGACATTGAGGGCACCTAGGAGAGACTGGTATGTGTTCATGAAAATCAAGCACCCTGTGTTTTGGAACTATTCCTGGGCAATTTTAATAGTTAGACCATGCCATGAATCGTTCAGAATGACTCTTGATTTGAATGAATCAAATTAATAGCAGGAAATATTCTAAGGAATTCACATTTCATTGCCCAGGAACATATCCAAGCTGAACGAATTTTATAGTGGGAGAGACAGCGTAACTACTTAATAACACTCAGGATGCTGAAACACCTGCTACTCTAGAATGCCTTATCTATAGTTCTGCTATCATATGGATGAGCCTAGAATCATTTTAGATTACACTAGACACCTAAGTACATGCAATTAAAGAGAACTTCAGGTGAACTTAAAAAAGSCCGTAAACTTTATGAGTGAAATCTCTATTGCCTTTAATAGGAGTTTAGGAACGTAGGTGACATGTAGATACATAAATTTAGATGTCTTAATCTTGTTTTGACACATGCTCTGTATTTTTTGAATTCTATGTTTATTTGTGAGAATTAAACATCTTTTAAAATTTATCAAAATAAGTTGTTTATTCATGTTCTTCATCAAATTTATATTGCCTCATGAATGTTTCTTCACTATGCAAATTTGGTTGTATCTATTTCAGCAACTTCAAAATTTGCAAGTTTGTCAGATTTTGAACTTCAACTGTACAAATGAAAAAGCAATTTGAGCAGTTCTTTAGACATAATATGTAAGGAGTCAATAAAAAGAGGTAAAAGGAGATTGAGATGAAAAAAATGTATGTTGTAGTATGTATACACATATATATGTAGTACATACATATAGTACATATAGTTGAAAAATGAGACAAAGAGATATTCTCATCAAAAGGCAACAGGAATAACGATTTGTTAGAAACCTCAGTTGAGAAACTGATACAGCATATCTTGATTGCTAGGTCTGTAGAGCCCTATCAGAGTTAATAGAGTTCCATGTAGCCAGAATAGTCTGTCTGAAAATGATCAATTTCTGGGTCATGGTTATTATGAGGACTATTATATACTACTCTAACAGCTAGAGATGAGTATTTATTGAGGGAGATGTAATATTGGGTATAACAATAAGCCATTCTGAAAATAATAATAATAATAATAATAGTAAGACAAATCACAAATCATAAAAGGGGTGCTAATCAATAATAGTTATTCAATGAATTAAAAATGGTACRWMWRASAARWCASAGCTTCTGCTGCTTGCATAAATTATGTACCACATATTGTAAAGTGGCTGAGAAAAATACTTTTACTGTTTTGGTAAAGTAATGTGTAGGTGCTAATGATTTGAGTTAATCCCAAGGGATGTTTTCTATCTCTAGTAAATATGGTGAAAACATTCTGCTACATTATCTGTTCTTCTTTCAACATTATTAACAGCTTCTAAGAAACTTTAAAGAAAACTGATTGTAATAAAGATTGTAATGAAGTTAATAACACATGTATTATATCAGGAAAGGTTACATCTATTTGGCATTTTAATTTAGCCACTTCTTAATAATGTGGTGCTTAGAATAATGATAAAAATCATTAGATCAGGTAGAATAACTCATCCATTACAGCCTGGAGAAAAGTCAATATTGACACTTTCAATGATCTCACATGCACCTTTCATGTATAATTGGTTAATGTTATTATGCGCATGTAATCATGCCGTCTAAGGAAGAAGGCAGGGTTAAGTACAATAATCCTCACAAGAAATGATGGTTAGAGGACCTGAATATTCTTGATAAATTTTATATTAACAATTCTTGATAAATTTGATAATAATAGACAAGATGACATCTAAGCACAAAATGTGAGAAATGATTAAAAGAACATTATGAAAAAGAGATCACTGTGGTTTCACTAATGTGCCTCATTTCAACCGTTTAGGCTTTAGATGCTTATTCCAGGTGCTATGGGGGATAGAATTGCAACATCAAAGTTTTCATCATATTATGGATAATGGTTCAAATTCTTTACCTTGTTCACTAAGCTGGTATTAATGCAAAGCAAGTACAACGCTGAGTGTAAATGCAGACCACTCTGCATAATAGTGATTTATTTTGAGTTTATCTTCTCTTTGTTCCTGTTAACGTAATGCCTAAGACACAGTGAACTGAATCAAATACTCTCATAGCCAAGCAACTAGGGTTAGTTAATGGGAAAAGTTTATAGCTATCTAAAAGCCTGCAGTTACTGCTTGGGCAGTGCTGTAAGTGCAAACTGTTTTTACCATTTAGCCAAAGGTTTTGCTTTGTCCTTCTGTCATTTGGGCATTAGAAGGAAGTCTACAGACATTAAAATAAATATTAGTGTTTTTATGTAAAATAAAAAGATAAAAGTGGTAGCTATGTAGCTAAAACAAGTCTTCTAATGGAARGTTTTCTATTGAGACCAGACTTTTTTCCATCTTTATACTTTTACTTTTAAGAAAAGCCACTGCTAGATAAAAAACTTTGAACAACATTGCACCATGTGTTCAGACATGGTCAAGCTAATCAGTACGTGAGCAGCGATTGAGCTACTGACTAGCTCAGTAATTTTTGGATTACTGAGGGTTGACTTAAGGCCTCCTAAGTGTTAGAGCAGATTTAAGAGACTGAAATTTATATTCTTTTTGCTTGCCTGAAGTCACTGAAATATTGTGTCATCTGGCTGTATCCTTCCTAGTCCTCCTTTCAATCAGTATAAAGCCATCCTGGAGAGAGCAGAACAGAGACAGGTGGTATAGAAATAAAAAATAGTTTTCTGTCATCAAGAATTCCCTTGTGTAAAGCACATCTCCCCTAGAACACATCTGAGATAAATGAGATTTCTATTTTCTTTGTGATAACCCAATGAAAAAAAGAAGAAGTACTAGCTGCCTGTATTAAGAAACAGAGGCAGCTTTACCTCTTAGGTTTCTGAGCAATTAGGGTGCTGAACCCTCTTTTCAGCCTGGGCTTCTGTGCAAGGCAGGTTGTTGGTTTTGGAGAGGGAGCGCTATGCAGATTTCATATTCAAAAGCTTAATGTAAAACTAGGTTTGCAGCAAGCAACCTTAGGATTTTTCATCTCAGGTCTTCAAAAGTTAAGGTATAACCTGGAGGGATGGTTGTTGTCTTTCACCTCTGGAAAAAGAAAGGACATTGGCTCCTACAGCTCTTGTAATGGAGGCATTTTTAGAACTGTGAGAGAAATACAGGTCATTAGCTCAACACMGGAGAAATATCAGATAGTCAGCTTCCTTGCAATATGTTTGACTCTGCAGCAGAAAAGAGTTTTGATACAGATTGCTTCTCCTCAAGGGTTTAAAATAGAATTTGACAATACACAGGATAAAAGAGTAGAGAAGGGAAGTGAAGGAAGGAAAAGGAGCAAAATCAATGCCCTCACAAAACGAACGACTGATGCTGTCCAGATTTCCAAGACAAATATGATTTTGCATAAAACACAGTAATATTGACATGGATTTGTTGTGACTGATCTCATGATAGCACAATCTACCACAATATGCATGAAAAWTAAGAGGTTACTTTACAGAAGGAGTGGTGTTCCCCCTGTAAAACAAGCTGCTAGCCCGAACAAAAAMTTATTTCATGCTCCACCCCTCCTTGCAGAGACACCACCCATTTGCTTTATTATTTATAGCAGTTACCTACTATAACTCTGCCTTGTAGTTAACAAGGAATTTGTATTGTCTTAGACATTCATAGTTTCTTTATAGCCACATATAATTTCCCACAGGACTTTACCATGATACAAAATCTGATATTAAAGTATTGATAGTGTTACTTCAGAATAAATATGGAAAAAGTAAATATATATAAGCACAAACTTTTGTACTGCCTGTCATGAAAATTTTTCATGAAAAGAAAAGATCTTTCTTAAAGAAAAAAATCCCACTAGCACAATTTTTACAAGTTTTAGAATGCATATAATTTTGTGCTTATGGCTATTCATAGGCCGTGGTTCAGTAATACAGTAAACAGTAGATATAATCTGAGGTCAGAACTGCTGTAGCAATGTGCTGCAGTAAAGTGAGAAAGCTAATATTTATCAAAAATATTGATGGGTTAATCTGGTCTGGCAAATTTTTCCTGGATCAGGTGTTGCCTCTCCACACCAACCTGACCCTGTACTGAATGAAACAAGTTTTGACATGTGCAAGTGAGGTAAAGAAGACATAAGATCAGGAGGTCAGAATGATTTGATACAGAGTCTGTATCATGTGTTCTGGCTAACACCACAGAAAAATGACCCTGTCCCTGAGTCTAACCTGAATCAGGTTAGTAGTACTGGACAATGTGAGCGCAGTGATCTAGTACTGGGGACTGTGGAGCCACCACATTCTTGCTGCACATTTATTACCTGAATTTTTGAGTTCAGGTAATTTTTGTSTACCTGTGGCATGAAACCAGTTCCAACAGGGATGAATTTGCTTCCTTGTGTGAAGTCCAGAGCTGAATAAGTTCAAACATGTCCTACCACAACTTAAGTATGGGGAGTAAACTATAAATTTTAGCATCAGAACTGTGGAAGTCAGCCAAATACAGCACACTAAGAGAGTTCAAAGTAAGTTTGAATGCTTTGAGAAAGCCAATAACCCTATTATAAAGTATTTTCAAGGTTATGCAGTACAAACTGCATATGCGTTTTTCCTGACAYAGGTACTCATGGTGCAGATATTGTCATCCTATGAATCTTATTTTTCATCACATTAGAACCATGAATGACTTCCAAAGACATTACAACGAATTACCCTGAGCAGAGCTCTACTTCTATCCTCAGAGAGACAGGGCATTTTAAGTGTGTAGAAAGAGTAACAATAATCTCTAAGATGGAGACTAATTTAAAGTGGAAACCAGTATAAATGCAGACCAGAGTATGACAAGTGCAACTATACTTACTCAGGCCTGGCACAGAGTAACATGAAATACACATCCCTTCTGTCTGAAGCTGACAGAGCTTCYGTTGCATGACCATTTTTGCTTATTTCCTTCCCCAATACATACATAAATCTAAACTTCAATAGCAAGGGTGCAATTTACACATTTAAGTCAATGCATGTAATATTTGCATAAGTGTTGGCATACATGATTGCACTGTCACTGAATACTCTCTCTCATAGTTAAAGAAACTCATTCAGGTGATGAGTGAGGAGAGTTAAGTCCTTCTGCATAGTAATGCACCAAGAAACATTTTTAAACAATTAACATCAACACAGGAAGGTTTTCCTCTCATTACAAAATGACAAATATAAGAAAGAGTCATCTGAATAAAGTGGGTATGCTGCAAATCAGAGCTAGTTTTACTTTATCTCTCTTCTTTTTGCCTCTGAAATTACTTTGCTGTCATCTGAAGAGAGACAGAGAGGGAAAGAAACAACAAAAAAGAGAAAGCAAAGCCCCCAAAGCTTTAATAAACTGTTACATGTGACAGAGCAGAAAGACAACTAGTGAAGAGCAGAGACATCTTCAACAAAGTGACATTGAGAGCTTTCAGAGATGCTTGCTGTGTTCATGCTAGAGAAATTCTTGATGTGTGCAATAATCTGCAGACATACCCTTGACAGTTTCTTACCCTTTATCTCACCTTTCCCCTTCCTTCCACCTTAGATCTCAGTATACTAAAAAAATCAGTAAAATGAGGTGGAAAGGTCCCAGCCAGTTTTCATAGTGTCATGTAATTAGACAAATAAATAAAGATATACCTAGGTTTTTTAATTATCATTTTTGTTCTGTATTTTCCTTCTTTATGCCTCTATTGGTAGCTGTTTAGTTATTTTTGCTTATTTCARAGAAAAAGTGGCTGTACACTTGAACAGGGCTGCCACCACCGCTGAGCATTATCAGTAACGGCCTTCATGTATAATTCATGCAATCAAAACTTTGCAACTGTGCAAAATTGTGTACCCCACATCCTGTGCCTCCAAATCGGCTTTCCATAAACTGTCAGAAGTTACAGCAGTGTGGCTCACTGAGTGGCCATAAACTGAAGCACTAATGAAGCCGCCTGAACAGCACCACAGAGAGTCATTTAATCAGACTCTGTTTTTAATTTTGATCGGCTGACAGGTGGCCAACACTAAAAGGAAATACTAAATGGAGGGGGAGAAAAAAAAGAAAAGAAATCCTGAGCCCTTTATCACAAAACAAAATAGAAAACACATGAAGCGATTTTAATCAAGATTTTGCTTTTGATGTCCAAAATTAAAGATTACTTTGAACACCTAAGCATTTTCAGTATTAAATGTTTGAAAATACACTTTCCAGCCTAATAATTATGGAATTAGATACAAATTATTGAAGTAAATGCCTTAGAGACACTGGGACCAGGGAGGTGTGTTATCTCAAATTTACATATGCCTTAGGGTTTCTTAATAAGTTTCTAAAATAGCATCAACTTTCCAGCTCCCCTAATTATACTTATGTTCCTTTTTCTTTTTTCCTCTCCCCATTATTGCTGATATGATCTAATCAATGGCTTCCTGAATTTAGACAGTACTGACTGCGCTGCCTCGGGAGACAAGAACAGAACAAGAAATTTCTGAAATTTGAATCCATTCTGTTTTATTAGACACATCAATGAAAACTCAGCCATTAAATCCATGAATTATTTTTTTTTACTATGGTAAGACTAGGATCTCATCTACATTGAGCTCAGACACGGTAAAAAATCGTGGAGCACCGTTTTATTGTCCTGCTCACAGTCAGTAATGGATTGTCTATTTCCATACAATCTAAGTATTCTTTTAATTTTTGGAATACTCTTTTCAACCTGATGGCAAATACGTATTCTTTCACACACAGCTTTAATATCTGCTTCATCCTTTCTAAATTTCCGATACTGATATTTTGCAGGAGTGTGAGAGGTTAATTTTGCTTGTTTAAAAACATACTTCGTTTCACTTTTGAAGTGTGTCAGCATTCAGTGTTTCTGCAGCCCTGCTGGATTTACAACTGAGACAAAGGATAAATTGGAGTTTGCCTTCCTTGAATCACATGTCATGTTTTCTGCTTCTATCATGTCCTCCTTTATTTGTTCAAGCCCATAAAATATCAAGTTTTTCAGTCTCACAGCTTACCTAAGTCCTTCTGTGTTTCCATTGTCTGTGGCACTAAAGGCAGTGCCTGCAATGCATTTTATTAGGAGWTATGGTTGCTCTGAGGCTGGTATTCATGTGGAATTCTTTATAAACAAAAGACCTACAAATACTGTGCATTCAGACAGCATTACATTCTTGAGTGTGTTAGGTTAACTRTTCTGAAAAATGTAGCTTGAAATCTACTTAGACAAGAGTGAAGAGTGCCCACAAGAGAGTTTAGTCATCTGAATCTCTTCTCCTTCCAGAAGTCATGAAACAGTTTCCTCAACATCCTAGCACATATATATGCACCTTACTGGTGTCCTGCATCTCCAAGTACATACATATCTTCTTAAGAGAAAAGAAATTCCATAAATTTATATTCAGAAATACATAGACTTGTGTGAAGAATGTCTAAGAGTAGAAAGGAACTGCAAAGTGCCCTTTTTTTCCCACTGGAAGTTTGTCACTACACCGAGATGCTGTCAAAGTCTATCAAAGAAAGCCTCTAGAGAGCAAGAAAGTATAGAATGCTGTTAAGATATTTCCTAAAATGAAATGCTGCATTGTGCAATCTCAATTTATAGAACCACTTGACTTACCCAATAATAAAAAATGAGCAGTTGAAGAAAGATATTATTCTTTTTTGAAAGGTTAAATATCCTTTCATTTCCTGGCCCTGCAGTGCAATTAAATATTATTTCACATATTCCGCTATTAATGAGCATTTTCTCTGTAAAGCCAACCTCTAATGTCAGAAAAATTAGCCTGTTCTTTATATGTCTTTGCATTTTGCATTTCGCTGCACAACACTCTACTGTCGAATACAGCTATATTGGTACTATAAGGACAGTGTTCTCAGTCACTGATTTTGTAGCTATCCCTTTGCCAGGTAAAAGTAGTTCAGGTGTACACATATAAACATATACACATATACATATATATTTATTGGTAGGGATGAATTTAGAATTCACAACCTAAAACAGATATTACTCATAAAGTCTATTCTGTAGAAGGTTTCAAATTTCACTTATATTCTAAGCATTTCTTGCATTGCTAATATGTATTTTTTTAAATGTTATGTACTTAGTAAATTGCTTTTTGGCTGCTCAATATATAAAAAACATTGCTTTAAAATCCTTTTCCAGGAATCCTTTCTGGTACTTACATATGTGCATATCTATGCACAGTCACTGATTTTACAAGACACACACAGGTCTTGCATACCTGATAGCAGTCCTGAGTGCTTAGAAGGAGGAAAATGATTTACTGTTTTCAAGACTGCAKGTTTTCATGCCTTTTAATTGTAAACTGGTTTCTGTCACACAGTAAGAATTAAGGTTGCAAAATACAATAATAGATCCCTAAATCTCTGTAAGTCTTTCCTATGCAGTTTCATGTTTTATGTAAATTAGATTTTTGCCTGATTTTCTGTTGCTAGAATATATTTAGCTTCAATGGACCCAGACAGGAATTGTATTATCTAAAAAAAATACACTGGCATAATCTTTTACGACAACTGAAAAAGGAAAATGAAAAAAAAAAATCTAAAGAATCAGTGGAGGACAAATATTGCAAGGCACTTAATAGCAAATCTTCTGAAAACTGTAATTGCAGATATACAAGGGGGTCTTCAGCAATGTCTAGCAGGATTAGTAGGATGAATATTTTCAGAATGAACACAGCATGAATTCCTACATAAGTGTTACTGTTACAATTGAGGCAAWTTCTATGAGAATTGTCATTTCCTCGAGATGAGACTATCACATTCTATATGTTAATATCTAATACCCATTTACTTAAAAATAAGTTGAACTCATGTTCAACTGGAGATATTTATTGCTAGCAAAACCAAGCATTGATTTTTTGTCTGTGAATGTTCATAAGAGATATGAAGGCCTATCAAGACATACACACCTGTTTCACATTTTCACAGTGTGTCTGTATCATTAAAGTCATGGGAAGCTTTGCAGTTAAATTTAGTGGACACAATAGAGTACTTCCTCATAAAGGCATTATGCACATTTACTATACAATGCRTATGCCTTTGCAGGGGTGAAGGCTTTAATGTCAGTTGATGAATGCCATCAACCTATAAACTAATTCATATGTTTTCTCACAGAGTCTACCATTCCTAGCAATGGCATTTCTAAGAAGAAAGAAGAAAAAAAATTCCCCCACAGAAAGTATTGCTTAATAACAAAAGAGTAAGAAGGAATAAAAGCTGAATCTGTGTTAAAGTGCACAAGTTATATTGCTATCCTGCTTCATCAGAACTGTGTGTGGGCTGATAGCTGCCTCTGACATTTCCTGATTTCTCAAATATAACATCTCAGTAGGTAAGAAACAGAAGAGTTACCTTAACATAAACCACAAAAGAAAGAGAATGAAGTAACCCTAATATGAACCTCGATTAATGTTACGTACTTGTCTTGAAAGGAGTGATTGATTCATTATCAATCTACAAGAAACAGTCAGCAATACACCATCATGTCTTGTCAGTTGAAAAGCTTTGCAATATATTTCCAGACCCAAGCAGATCTGTAAAATAAACAAGTTCTTTAAACTATGTTAGGAAAAAAAAAAGTAAGCAGGTTCACAGTTATCTTCTAAATCCTTCAGCAGTACCTATTGCTAATAAGATGTATTGTCTGATGTGGGCAGCAATGTCTGCATAGATATTTCTGTCTCTGTCATTGTTGATTARTCAATCAACTTTTGAGAATCTTTCTGTGTTGAGGTTCCCCATTAGATTTAATTGTATTACAAAGTAGTGAGTGTCAACAGGTTAATACAATTTTAGTGGATCCAGAAATAGATCAGAGTTGAATTGTGATGAATGAGCAAATGAAACAAGTAGAAGTGTGGAAGTTAAATGAATCTCTTATATGCTGAGAACATATTTGAGTCTCTGCTTTAATCAGATTTGAAGTCTGTCACATATTATSTTCACCTCTCATATATAGTTTATATATCAACATCTGAGAACTGAGGAAGGTCATCTGAGGAAAACTTAGTTAATAAAACACAGCGTTGGTGGTAAGTTTCTATTTTTTTTTCCAGTGGCTAAGGTGAGGTTGACTGTCCTTCTAAGAAGCATCTGCTGAAATATCCCTGGATCAACCTGCACCAGCTGTGGTACCATAGGAGAGTTCATGTTAGCAGATATAGATTCCTTTCACTTCACTCAAAAATCTCTTCACTAACATGATAACTCTATCCTTTTTACTACTAAACACAAATTATAGTTACAAAATCTGATTTACAGTCTCACCTGTAACTATTGAAAAATCTAATTGGCTAAAGGACATTTTTAGGGTTTCTTTAAATAAAAAGCTAGATCTTAGTCATCTGTGAACCATTACATTTTAAATATACCTTTTCACAAAAGTATTATTGTAATCTATTATGTCTCTCTCCAACATCCTGAATTTCAATTACAGATATTATTTTAGATTTCCAGATCTGAACAATTTATAGTATTGCTGTTTTAAATATTTGTGGTGAGTCAACCAGAAATGTTTCATATAAAATACATCACTCTAGATAGATGTTGGGGTGCCTCAGGTTAAAAACAGTAATCATATGATAATTTTAATTTCTTCTATGTAATCCCCTTCTAAGATGGAGAAACTTTGCCTTATATTATTTTTATAATAAGTGGGAACTGCGTTAAACAAATTAATTTTTTTGGTTATTGGGTTGCTCAAGCATGGCAAAGCTTTTATGGTCTTATATATACATATTGAAAGAAATACATATTGTGCAAAAGAATAAATGATTAACACAGTTTATAGAGCAAAATATGGACTACTATATTCACATTTTCCTTAGAAACCAATATTAGATTGATTTTTTTCATTAGAGAATATTTTCATACCAAAAAGATGTCTTGGACTGAATATATTTATTACTCGTGTTACGTTATAATGTAGTAAACATCAGTAAATGTAGTAAACATCAGTAAATTTGATTATTAATGGGAAAACATAATGTGAGCCCCCTGCATAATTTCTGAATAAGCTTGGTATGTCTTGAGGAATCAGAAAGCTTACAAAAATATTATAGCGCAATGAGAACACTGGTAATTTCATAATACCAGGTTAACTTAGGTAAGAGTACATAATACACAGCAATTAGCCATATATCTGAATTTATTTTTCAGGAATAAGAACACAATATTTTCCTCCAATAATTCAAATAGAAAAAGAAAAAGATATGTTACAAAAAAACTAAGTATGAACAGCTATCTGAAGGAACAGGATTATGTTTCTCAAAAGCAAATAATGTTTTTTGTATCTATTTCACATTTCAAAAACTTAATGTTGGTCCTGCTTTCACCAATAAAAATCTGAGTAACGAGAATCCCCTGCTCCTACTGAACCCAGTAAAAAAGTTCATGACTTTGTACATTAACTGCATAGCTCCTTTAGTGTGTGATGTAAAAGACAATAGATTAAAGATAATGCTTTCTGACACATCATCACTGAGGTAGAAAAATAAGAATGTAGGAGTGTAAATAAAGTATCTTAAGGTCTTGAATGTTCAGTTTAGTTGCACAGAATACCTTAATACCTCAGACTCTGTAAAAGTCAGTGTATCATAAAGGAGCTCTAACAAAAGTTTTCCTGGTTTTAAGGATAGGTTTGGTAGTATTAAAGGAAATTCAAGAAAAGGAAGGAAACAAGTAAGAAAACCTGAAAGAACCTATAGCTGATCAAAAAAGACACCAAAATCAGCTTGGTATTTTTCACAAGATCTGCTAGATGTATTTTTTATTGATTTTCTGTAATTACATTGCAGACTAAGTTTCCATTAATAAAAACTGCAATATTAAGTCTTTCTTTCACAGAGGATTTTATTTTATTTTATTTTATTTTATTTTATTTTATTTTATTTTATTTTATTTTATTTTAGGTCCGTAGGTAAAACTAATGCCTTGTTCCTGTGGGTTTCAAAACCACGTATTTTAAAAATTTGGAACAATCATTCCTAATAACTCTCTTGATATCTTGATAATTTACTAAATTTAACATAGGTAAGCTGTTTGTAAGCTAACTGGTTTTCAGTGGCAGACAACAAATTATCTGGTTAATAAGCCAAATCAGCAAAAGTCTTTTCACTTATCATTCAGTATACCCTGTAATTTTTCTTTCAGTCCTTCCATGAAATCTCATGCAAACTGAATCTCACTGGATTGACTATCCCCCCCCCMAAAWWAWWAAAAAAAKTTTTCCTTGAGTTCCTTTAGTATAAGTTAGAAATAGTTTAGAATAAGAAAAAAATCTTTAAAAGTAGTGCAACAGCTGACTATGGTACCTTGTATTAACCTAAAAGATTTATAAAGACAAGTTATTCTTCCCTGTCAGATACGTTTTTTTTYCCTGTTTTTCCTTCCTGAAATCAATCTGTGATATTTTCTTTTTTCATAAAAGAAAGTGAGGTTTAACCTCTTCATTCGTCTTTTGTATATACATTTTGTGCCCCAGTTCTTAAGACATGGTCTCTCTGCACTGCACACCTTACAGAATCACAGAATGTCTAATGCTGGAAGAGACCTCCAGAGATCATTTAGTCCAACCCCTCTGCTCCAGCAGGGACACCCAGAGCACAGGGCASAGGGCAGCATCCAGGTGGGTTTGGAAGATCTCCAGGAAAAGAGACTCCACAAACTGTCTGTTTGTGGAGTTTTTACCTGTTTTTTTGCCTCATCAGACCAGCTTTACCCTGGTCTTGGAGTCATGTCARTTTCCAGGTTTGGTCCCTCTCTAGTTCCCAGAACACTCCCTATGCATCTCTCAAGATGCATTCATCTCTCTTCCTTTGGTTTAGRTACCTTTTTTTGATATACTGCACAGGTGCCGCTACTGAAAAAGCTGAAAGCAAAAGATCTGTGAATTTTAGAAAAGATTCAGAATCAATCTCAAAGCCCTCGTGATTCCCAATTGATTTTTGTTATCTTGCAGGGTGGTCCTTAGCAGCGCAGGCTCCTACTGCAAATAGTTACTAGTTGTCAGTGTAATGCAGGTTATAGTGGTATCAAGAAACTTTTGGGATTTATCTGAAAGCTCTTTCTATCATCTTCTTTACTGTTCTGCAACAGTAACCAAAATTGAGTTAGAAGGGTATGAAATTACTCTTATTACCTATACTGGTCAGCCTAGAGTCACTGAGCAAATTAATGATGATGACTACAACCAGAGGAGCGAATGAAATTCAGTTTTGCAAAYCCTACTTTGTTTTATATGCAAAATTCTTGGATAAAGGATCAAGACCTGAAGTGCCAAAAAAGAGGACTGTTGTAGATAGTATATAGATACTATGATTCAGAGTCTGTTTAATATCTTTTTTTCTGTTTACCTAGTAAGATACTTATCTACTGAACATATTTTGTGTTATTTATCTGYTTATCCCAAATTATATATAATAATAGATGCATATGCTATGTATAATCAATTCAATCTTGGATGTGCATCATGGAAGTAAATCTTGCAATCAATAAAATATGAACCAATGCATGAGCTCCTGGTGAAATGCCATTGGTAACAAGAGATAAGCACTTTTTCAACYGGTGACTATCAGGTGAAGTCCTTACCAGACTCACATTTTCACATCAGTTTAACAGAGAGTAACCTTTTYGATGTGGCAATAGATTTACAGAAGGGTTTTTGAACAAAGACAGAGTGTAGACAGAGATTTTTGATTATGAAATGAACTGAATTTTCTACAAGAATTGTTTAAAAATATACAAGATCATAACAAGAATAAAGCTGTCAAAGGATAGCTCCTACCACTACATATAAGTATTTCTCAGATTCTGAGACAGATATTTTATATATATATATTGATGTTTTGTAATCATCAATGGATTTTTTCCATAAATATGTAAAACCACTTTCTAAGTGCATGCATACTYTGCTACCCATAACATCCCGTTGACTATGAGTCCTACAGCTTCATGATTCATTTTGTGGAAAAAGACAGACAAAAGCAAAAATCTTCAGAATWTTTCAAAAAATTGTGTAACACTCTCTGCAATCTTCTTTTAGTTTTCTTTTCTTTTTTTTTTTCCCCAGGTTGAAGAACTCTACCAATTCTTTTCTTACTCAGAAAACCACGCTATTCCCTGATCATTCTTATCTTTCTGTGATGTTTTATAGTCCTACTGCATTTATTTTAGAGAGAGAAAACCAAAACTACATGGAGTAGCTAAGATGCTTGTACACTGCAGATTTGTGGGGAAGCATGACTTCTATTTTGTTTGTTTGACTGACTGATTTTTAGAGTATAGACTGCAGCAGATTCATCATCATCATCACYTTAAAAAAGAAGCTACTAGTCCCTCCTCCTAGAGACTTGTGTAGAAGTTGAGTGTTATAATAACCATTTACCTGTGTCTGTTAGTTGCAGCTTGCAGAACTGCAGTCTGTGTGATACACCTGTGACCAATATTACACTGGTGAGATACAGAGTTTTCATTGCCATTATTCCACAAATCCAGAATTTTACATTTCTCCAGAAATTTATTGGTAAATAATACTGAATGCCTAGGTGACCTACTACATACACTTGACAGGCAAGCCCTACCTGATCTGTATTCAGTTGGTAGAGGAAATACAGCCTAAAGAATTGAATACCCCCTTATTCAATCCCAAAGTAAATATGTTCCAATTTTTTATCTCTACATATGTTCTTACACACTGACAAAGGATGGTTGGAACTAATTCAATTTCTGTTTGATCATTATCATGTAAGAACTACAATAGGCTTCCACAGCTGTCATATTTCAGTTCTTTTAAAATTTCAGCTGCAATCATGAAACTGGTATGCTTCCCTCTTTTCTATTTATTCCTAAAGAATGAAGCACAGATCTGATAGGCATTACCTGAAGAACTGACAGTACTCAAAAGCATTAAAACTGATATCCTATGTCCTTWACAACTTCACAGTTTAAACTCATTTTTCAAGAGAAAAGAAATTGCTGTCATGTTCAGATTAAAAGAGGATTTCATTGATTATTTACCTCAAAAATTCAAACCCTTTCCAAAGCAATTAGCAAAATATAAAAAAGTAGTATCAGAGTAACATTCAATGTCTCTATTGGAAATGTCACACATAAGCTGGTTGATTTCAAAACTTTGTCTCTGCTTGATTCTTGCAAAGTAAAATGTGAGAAAAATAGTCATTAAACTTTTAAGAATTTGACTTCATTAAAATATATGTTTTTTAATTAGCAAATTAATACTTTTTTTTTGCACAGTATCTACAGGGAAGAACACCTGAGTAATTAAACAAAAGTATTAATATGATTTACATTGTACTATTTCACTACATTTTCATGCTAATTAATRTCTTCATGTATCAAATAATTTCATCTAGATAATGTCTTGTCCATTATAAGTAGCTACTCCCTCCTCACTATGGTGTTTAATACACATCCTGAAATGGAAAGATGGATTAAAGCCACAGACAACAAACGAAACCTCCGCGGCAAATTCAAAGGCATTTTTTTTACCTTTAAAAAGAATGAATTTTCTTGAATAGAGCAGAGCTTTTGTTCTGAAGAATTATATTACAATAAGATTAATAAAACTACATTTATGCAAACACATGAGTTTCTATAAATCTGCTAAGTTAAAAACAAGAGAGATTCTGGATTCAAATGAGTTCCTACASAGAGCTGAGCTTTGCCATTTAAGACGTGTAGTTATCTCATCTTGCATTGATCTCAAATATTTGTATGTTTAAGTCTGTAGTTTAGGGAAAAAAAACATAGGGGTGAAGTTTATGAAGTCCAAAATATATATTTTTGAATGATAGAAAAGATTGAAGTGTTCTTCAGTTTATTTCTTAATTTTAAATTTCTCTAAAGTAAATTTCTTAACAGTGGGGGTGACAGRCATATCCGGGGATATTCAAAATCCACTTGGATGCAATCCTGTGCTACATGCTGTAGGTGACCCTGTATGTGCAGAGGCTTTAGACTAGATGATCTCTAAAGGTCTCTTCCAACCTTAAGAATTCCATGATTCTATAATTACTCTTCAGCTTACAAAAATCTGATTGTTTTGTTCAGTCTGACAAATGGAAATATTTTAACTCACAATGAACAAAACCAAGTGCAAATACTTCATTCTTAAAATTCAGAAAAAAAAATTGTAAAAGCTTGATTATGCAAAAATTAAATAGTCCATAAACAAAGATGGTAGATTAACTAATTGCTAGTTTTCTTTGCAGATAACATTGGACTACATTTAAATTGTAGTGTGAAAATTTCCTACAAATTGAGAATGAAGATTTATTTTTGCTCTTAAAATAAAATTAATTTATTGAGCAAACAAAGAAGGCTTTAAATAAACACAAGTTAAAATATAAGGTTTTTTTCTCATAATTCAAATGAGTATCAGAATAAATTAAAAAGAGTAGAATATTGGAAAGAATGAAAATATAAACAATGATTTTAAGAAACATTATTAGCACAAGTCTACATGCTTTTCCTCTTTTCTTTCTCACATCTGTGCATTTGGAGAGTGTCTTGTAAGCACAAAGCACATCTTGCAGAAGTGAGTTATTAACTTATCAATAAAACACCTCACAAACTTCACCTTTCAAGAGAAAGATGTGTCAGAAAATACATACTAATTTGATGAGTACAGTAGGTTTCTGAAAGGAGCAGAACCCAGATCTCTGCAGATTTTCACCTTTGGCAAACCAATCTCCTTGGCAGGGGGGTGGGGAAGGAAAGTTTTCAGCTAATGTGCAKAAGAAATGCATGTGCATAGAAAGGAGCTAAATGGCTCTTTTGATGAAATTATATGCAAATAGCTCTTCATTCCCAACAAAGTAAGAAAAAAAAACTGTTTTCAGATATTGGCTATGAACTTTCATATGCTGATCAGTCATACCATTGGAGAATAAAAATACCTTTTGGTTGTATATAAATGGTAGAATTTTATATCAAATGATCCCAAATTCCACTTTGGTTTTGTTTCATATTTTCAGATTTCCTGGTCTTTCTATGGAGGAAGGTATGCTCTTCCATTAAAACTAACATGAATCTACTTTTTGTTACTGACAAATGTGCCTTTATAAGCTAAGACAAATAAAGCTGAATAAGAATAGAGAGTTTTCCTTTCCCTACTTACTTAAAGTCATGATATATGGGCAGGACACAAGACCTGGATGTTCTGCATGCCACAGCACCATTCTGATTTCAGATTATGACTTCAGTAAGAATCTGTACTGAGAACATGAGACACCAGTGTCAGAAATATTCTCTTCTTAATAAAACTGTGTGCAACAGCAGTATACATGTCAGCATTCACATAGCATTCAGTCATCCCTGAGAATCATGTCTTGCTTTATTTTCTAGTATTAAGTATTTAGTATATTTAGTAGTATTGAATATCTAGGATTGCATATTCTTCAAATTTTCATAATTTGGCTTGCATTTCAGTGGTCAAGGGAGGGTGCTTTGTTGCTCAGATCAAAGTAGGGCAAACTTAGATCAGGTTGTCCAGACAAGGTTGTCCCTTAAGCGTCTCTAAGGATAGATATTCCGCAGTCTGTCTTTAAAAACATTTCTCAGGCCTTTCTTCTCATTGCCTTTTTT
>NW_020455664.1:246752-252755 GCF_003342845.1 Nothoprocta perdicaria | reverse complement strand
ACCCCCCAAAACTTCTCTTTCATAATGTCCACCCTATCTCACATTCCATTTAAATAAGAACACTGTCTTTTCTGTTCCTATCATTTCAGATTTCTAAGAATTGCACTGTGACACAGCTAGCAGTAACAAGATTTCAATTTCTCAGTCAACCAAGCAGTGAAGAAGAGGAAACTGAGGTGGAAAAGGAGGAGGAGGAAGAACAAACAGTCCATTCAATCAGTTAGTAACCAGTAAACATCTATTATATAATCGGCAGACTACTAGTGAAAATGAAGTGGGGGTCCAGGTAAAGGATTTGGAATTAAAAGCTCATCAACTCCTTTACYTATCAAGTAATGTTTTTCTGAAATTTCCCAGTGCAATTCTTCTAACAATGTCACATATTTAAAAGAGATCATTTTATGTGTTTCTTTCTTTTTTTTTTTTCCTCCTGCTTTATCAGGGAAAATTTATTTAGTAATCATTAGCCAAATAGAAGACAAAGTCTTGTTTACACAAAGATTACTGCTCAAATCAGTTTCTGAAAAATAATACCATATTTAATAGTTAAGAGAAAGTCTCTTCACTCTGGAAAAGTCAGTGATGCAATCCTTGCAGTAAAATCAGATTTGAGACTCTATTGACTACTTGCACACCACCTTCCCCGGCCTTCCCTGCCTGTAATATAATGGTGTTTGGAGACCTGAGCAGGCTGCCACATGATAATCTGACATGGTGCTTAATGGAATACAGAGCTGTTGCTGCTGCAGAGCCTCAAGAGGGAATTCAGCTGCGGCTAAGTTTTATCTTTGTGTGTAACAGCTCCACGCTGTTCAATCTCACCACTTCTTCAATTAAAGAATTATTTTGTTAGAATTTTGCCAGTGGCAATGAGGCAGCTGGCAAATGTCTGTTACCCCTGGGTGCTTCCAAATATTGTGTCTTACAGCCCACGGGACATGGGAAATTGTGTGATTCGATATCATGCCTCAAAATGCAGGCTCTGGAAGATGTTTGTATAGAGGCTGTATTGAAATGCCAGTCAATTAGTTTTTGTTGTTGCTGTTGTTACTATTTTTTTTTCCTTTTCTGTTATGTGTGCAGAATAAGTCCCCTAAGTACCAAAAGATGTACTGATGAAAAATAGAGCCAGCACCCATGTGGCTGTGGCTAACAAATTAACCTTCCTCCCCATGTTATTGGATAACTCAAACAAAATTCATCAGGCTAGTCAAAACTGAAACACACATGAAGAAAAACATATGTATTAGGGTGCTGTGGCTTTCTGCACACATTATCTAGCCCTTGGCTGTCATTAATCATTTTAATCTGGTGCTTGAAGAACTGCCCATTGACTCTGCCTCTTTGAATTTACAGATTTAATCTCCTAAGGATAATGACTCCTTCAGGAACTTTAAAGCTGAAAAACAATGCCTACATTCTCTATCACATCCATCTCAGAAACATTTGTGTAAAATCTGATTTCCTCTGTGTACTTCCTTTATGCCTTTGGAAGTGGTCTTTACAAGGGTTTGAAGCATGCTCCGTTGTTATTAAATCCCTTAGAAGATCTTTATTATTGGGTCTGCCTGACAGAATACTCTATATATCCAGAGTCAGACTGCTGGGTAACTATTCAAGCTATTGTGGAAACAGATGCTTGTCCTTTTTTCTTTTTCTCCATATCTCTGCAAAGATTGCACTGTCTTTCTCTCACCAGTTCAAATGGATACAATGGATGCTTCGTGTGCAGAAGACCAAATGAACAAGCAAAACGCAAACCTTCGCCTTTGTTATTTGATGGCAGCCATACCAATGCTATTAGCCTCTAACAGTAAAGTACATAATGTCTGAAAGTAGTGTGTAAAACCTGATACCTCGGAACAAACGCATCATATTCTGACATGAGAAAAATAATCCTCTTTATCATGGAGCCTTATCTTCTGGCATATGTGACTTGCATGATGGTTTTCTATTATATCTTTATTTATCTTATTGTCAAATATATTTCATTTCTGCTGCTCTACTTGCAGTCCTAAGGTCTTTGCTTGACATAGCCACTTATGTAACATGCAGACGATTATGTCTTTTTTACCTGTTAATAATATGATACTATTGTATTCTCAGAGTACTCTTGTCTTTGTAATCTGATGCACTGTAAACAGGAAAGCTTTATTTTCCAAAGACTAGTACCGATGCAACTTCACCAAATGCAGGAAATGCATTTTCTGAGAGATGCTCTGCACTTTGGTGRCAGAGGGTTAGTAGGATGGAAATAAAAGCACAGAGGTTTAAAAACAGTCATATGAGAACAAGATAAAGAACTGAGAATTTTGTGCATTTTGTTTTAAACTCTGGACTCACATAATGTAGAAAAATCATAAGATAGTTTGCAACATAAGGTAATGGAAAAGTCCTAAATCTCGGACTGTTTCAGGTACCCACTATGTATTTATACCAATTTCATCACAATGCTAAGTAGGTATYGCTTGAAAAGACAACTGGTTGCAATTAGCTGAAGTGAGTTATATAAGGTTGTTGAACACTGAAGCTTAGTCTGTGAGGTAGGAAAAGATCTGATTGTTCTGGGCCCTGTTGTCCATATATTGAATATTAAAATAGGGAATGTGACTGGTTGCTGAAGAGTGTACTGTGACCACTGCAAATATTTATTCTTATAAAAAGAATATTTGATTTCATGAACTTGATGCCACTGAGAAAGATTAAAGTGAAAAACAGAAAGACTGTTATCAGAAAATCAGGTGGTAAATGATTTTTAGTTAGATAAATTTACATGCTTACACCTACAAAAGCCAGCCCACAGGTAGTATTATGAACTAAATAAAATGAACAAAACACAATAAATATGAGCCTTTAGGACTGGGCTAATAGTTTATGTTTTACTTACACTAGAATAATTCAGACAGGAATATTTCATATTCATTTCTGTATTCCACAAAGAAATCACAAAGAACTCTGTTAATGTATCCTTATACAGAAAAGCTGAGTTGTTTCACATGTGAAGACAATCAGATAAAAGAGCTTATTTAAATAAAATTCTGTATAGTAGGGAGAATAAAGGTATTTTATGTCATGAATTTATGGTTAATCCAGTAACCAGCTTGTCTYAAGCAACCTAATTTTTGACAAGTACAGTGATTCTGCACTAGTACAGAGCTCTGTGACAACCACAAACAGCAAAAAGGATTTAAAAAATGTTACACAGTGTCAAGTGTGCTCTAATACAACAAATTTCAAAAGAAAATTTATTGTACAGTTGAATAAAAACAGTTACAGACACTTTTATAAAAATGTTCCCTTAACCTGTGTGGAGGTACTCTGGAAGCAACTTGTTTGAACGAGCAATCCATCCTTAATGCTGTAGCGTGACAACCAGAAATATAGGAAAGTAATGAAAAATGCAAGTGGAGTTACATGTAAGGACTCCACAGATTCACTGCAATACAGAAAAAAAAAATTATGTTGCAGAACACGGATCCATAGTCAAWTCACAAAACCCCCTTTCTCCCTCAAGATCCCGTTCTCTTTTTAAGAGGATAAAAGTAAATGAGAATGAATTTACCAAACTAATTTATAGAATTTGTAGTCTTCACTAATTTGTAATCTGAGAGAGATGGATATATGAAATTTCATCCTGATGGTTGGCAGTCATAAAACAAATTTGATCCGCAGATCAAGAGGACTGGCCATCATTGCCTTAATATGACTAACTACATGTATTCTGGAAATGCTTCGCTTCCGCTTAGCATCAGCTGTTCTTTGCCTTGACGGAGCTTTCTGGTAGGTGAGCTGACTTGCTTGCTAACACATTGCTGATCAGTCTGGCTTCCAAGATTCAGTTCAGAGCCCTTTGCCTTGGATATTTTTTGCTTCCTTTCACTGTGGTAGAATATTAGAGTAGCAGCACGTGTGTTTTTTACACTCTTCTACTGAGTGCCTCATCTAAGCCAGTCATCTGGACTTTCTCTTTACACTTATTTAGAGTTGGTTACATTTGAAAAGCAGTACAAGACATCTTTCTTGGGCATATATATTTCTCAAACACAGGGGAAAAACCTGCTTTAATGCCTGTTTTTCTTCACAGTCTAAATAAATGGAGGTTGAACAATAACCTTTTACAAGATGCAAAATCCTGAATAGCTTAATACTTCCAGAAGGGTCAGTTAGAAAGGCAGGAGATKGATCAGAAGAAAAATATCCACTAACGGGAAGGGGATTGAGTGAAATGTTTGGAACAGTTACCTCACTGCAAATTGCAATGAGTATGYTGTACGTGAGTTTAATTTGAACTAATGTGGCACATTCTTAGGGGTCCCTGAAGATGTGTGACAAGTTTAATGTGCCAGAGTGACATCATAAATTGACAATGGAGGAAAATACAACAAGAAGAATTATATGAGTTTAATTAAGAATAGAATTTGATGAAGATCTCCAGAGTGCAAAACTACTCTTATCAACATTTTTCCTCCCTCCACAATCCCTGGCAAATATCTAATTTTCACTTGCAACCTTGAAATCATTCATCATAGATCAAAGGTAGGATCTGAGTGTTGAAATCTACTTCTCCAAGATTGTCACATCTGAGTTTGATTTTTCYGTAACCTTTATTACACTGTGGAATTAAGCCATTCCAAATAACACATTAAAAGACTAAACCTTCTACCCAGATGGAGAGAAGCTAGAGTCTGCCAAAGAAATAATTAAAAAGAGTGATAGGGAAAGGTAGATGTTTTGTGCTATGTTGTTTGCAAATAAGGATATTTTTCCAGATTTCACAAGTGTGATTTTTCAGCTTGGTACAAACAATGAAAAATAACACTTTTTTTTTTTCCCCAAGTGCTCTCAAAATTCCTCTAGATATACTAAGTAGATAATTATTTTGAAATAATGCTTATCATCAGATTTTATACTTTAAAAAGTATGTCTCATATTTGTAATAACAAGCAAATACATTTTCTGTTTAAAAGACATCCTACATGAAACAGAAACACTAACAAAATCAATGTTGGATGAGAGCTGAAAACAAAATTCATATTTAATCAAAGCACGGTTGCTGTGGAGGATTAACTAACTCCGGAAAAACAAAAGGAAACCAACACAAACTTTTTGATGCATCTCCCTTTTATAGGATAGTGAGCCAAACATTTTAGTTTGGAGATTTCAGTGAGTAACACTAAGGTTGAGCACATATTTAACTTGATGGTGCACATCTTTCAGTATACTTGTATAAAAAAAGGAACTTATTTGCTATATTTATGAAGCTATGGGAAAGAAGATTCTTTTATCCTTTCTGTCTTTTTCCTTCTGCTTTGTGATATGCAGTTAAGCAATGCAATATTTGCTCTTCTTGCTCATTATTATCATAACTTCACACAAAGCTGAGTAACAAAGTAACAAARAAATCGGTTGAGCTTGTACTATGTCTGCCAGAGAGTAAATATGCATAATAAAGAAAATTGTTGCCTTGAATCACTGGTTACTTACAGATTCAGTTGAGAGGGCGCCTTTTTCCTATCTGATCTTGCCAGAAAGGGCCATTGGTAAGTGGAKGCTGGAGACTGTTGCACTCACAGCAACAGTAGCTTCAAACCTCTAACAAGATTACCATATACATCATGACAAATGGATTTGAAAAAGGTCAACAAAACATAGGCGGTTTTATTGTTTTGTCTTATTGCTTTTTATTTCATCTTCTCTTTTATCTCCATATGGCRACCTTTCACAGAATTCTAGAACATATTAGAAAAAAAAAGTGCCTATGTTGAACTTAAACCTAAAAATCCCATAAGACTTAATCCTCATTTACCTGGATGATTAAATCCTACTCCCCAAAAGCTTGATTAGATTCTYCCCTCTTCACAGATTCAGAGAATATTTAAGGTTGGAAGGGACCTCTACAGATCATCTAGTCCAACCTTCCTGCTCAAGCAGGCACACCTACAGCATGTGACACAGGGTGGCATCCAGGCGGGTTTTGAAGACCTCCAGAGTAGGAGACTCCAC
>NW_020455664.1:174554-244982 GCF_003342845.1 Nothoprocta perdicaria | reverse complement strand
CAGAGTATCACAGGAAAAGGCTGCTCCCAAGAATTACAGCCTCAATGCAAAACAAATTAGTTTTCTGTTTTACATGATCTTGAAAAAGATCGTGTAAAAAGATCATCCCTCCTTCCCTCCCTCCTTTCCTCTCTTGCTCCCTCCTTTCCTCCCTCCCTCCATCTCTCCCTCCCTCCCTTCTTTTTCTTCTTTCCTTCTTTCTTTCCATCATCCATCCATCCACCCATCTTTTTTTTTCTTAATCTAAAACATAATTCAAACAGAGCAATGAGGTAGACCATTTAACCACCATTTAAAATAGAAAATTGTTTGATTTCCTTGACTAAGGCCAGTTAAGAAAAACAAAGATTCAGTATATTTTCTATGCATGCAGATTTGACATTGAGATTTTCCTGACCTGAGAAACATGTTCGTTCTGATAAACTCAAATAACAATAAGAAAATTTCTTTCATACTGCCTGCCCTGAAAATASTCTGTCATAATTAAATCATGCTCCCCTCATGAGAAGCATCACTGCTTAAAGGCAGGTTTAAGTGTCCCCAGAGCACACGAGTTTTTTGCTCCTTGTAACAGCTTGCTTTCCTTTTGTCTGGGGAAAGAGACTACACCYCTCTACGAGGCAAAGCTGTTTCAATAAGACCATCAATGTGATTTATCTCTGGCCTCATAACTCAAGTCATCCTATTGCTGCGCAGTGAAATATCATTCCTAGAATCTCTTCTAGCAACACTCTTCAAGTCTGCAGAATTTTAAGAGGTGATGAAGGACAGTATTATTTAGCTTCCACACTACCTCTTTGCCAGATGTGCCTCCTTGTTAAAGTTCCTTTGGCATTTCTGGTCAAGGAAGACTGTTAATACTTTTAGCTTGCTCAAATTCCAGTCTAGGGAGATGCATTCTCAGCATTCTCATTCAGCTCCCTTCCTCCACTTTAATAGGAATACCTGAGGTCTTAGCTTGTTTTTCTGTTCCTTACATAAATAATCATATGGTTCTTTCTCATGGTAATATTTTGTAATTCATCTGAAAATATTTCATCTAATAATAATAAAAAAACAGGAAATGGTGGCTGAAGTAAATTTACATTCAAGACTTTAATGTTTTGAAATTAGCAGCCTGTAAAATATGTAAGGATCAAAATCTATAACTATATAAACATTGAGTTCATTATCACACATTTTTCTGAAGAAAAAAAAAAGTGRGAACTAGTTCATTAGTTCTATTTGCATGAGCTGTTAATGGAGCTACAGAGCAATTTAAAGTATATGCAAGATGAAAATTGAATAATATGCTTAAAAGAATGACCCTATGTTCTTGTGCAAAGAGTATGCATATATAATGTAACTGGGTGCAGGGTAGCAGTCTAGTGAGTAGTAAATTTAAGAGAGCATAAACAGGTACATGTGCAAATAATACCCAGAAATTTATTTTGAATTTTTTTTTATTGTTATTTTTCACTTGAAAGAAAATGAAATTGACCTTTTACCATGAAAATAAACCAGAATCCAAACTTTTTAATCTATTCTGTTTCTGCTTTCTTTCATACAACACTTTCAGCACAGTTTGTATGAATGCTGTCTACATGAGTATTACTACTATTATTATTTTTTCCTGAGGAATTTGCAGAATGAGTTTATACTATCTAGTCTTCAACTATTTTGGAGTTAACAGCCCCAATAACTAAACTCATGGTTTAGTCATGAAATGGTGTTCAATTTCAAACTCATGTACTATTTCTTCAAGGTTGCCAAACTAGAGAGAGAGAAAGACTTCGACACAGCAACCATTATATTTGTAAACTTGATATTTGAATATTAGAGAATGTTAAAACTATAATGATTCACTTTCGTTGAAATGATATKTTTATTGATACGTTAATGAAAGGAAATCCAAGTTCCTTCTTTCAGCATCGGTGGTGTGTGTGCAGTGAGACATAGTATGACWATAATTTTTGATATAGATTCTGAAAACAATGGAGGAAAAGCTTCCAGTAGATATTGAATATGTGAACTAGGAAAAGAAGATGTGGGGAAAAAAAARRAWTKRAAAWWWYMWWAAAGCTAAAATAATCTTGGTAAGTAGAAATATTTTCTGTCCTCCCCTGTAATTACATACCTCCTGAAAAACATATTCCCACAAAAAARATCAGCATATAAATACAGAACAATGGAACATTTCTTTTGTCTTAAGATGAGTACATTTCTATCACATAACTCAGATTCAGATGTAGATTACACTTGTTTACCAGGCAAAAAATAACTGACTTCTCTCTGAATTCTCAGCCTCTAGGAGCATTTATGGAACAAGGGAAAGCTGTGTTTGGCTGTACACTTTTGGACTTTGGGACTCCAATCCATTTGGTCTGCTGTAGATATTTTTGCCTTTCCAAGGTTAAATCAAAGAAAGTAGGTGATTACCATCCTGACTTTAGAAATATTCACAGTGATCCAAGATTCTGATTACTTATTTTATTATAAAATCCTGCTCTGCTTTCAAAAGGATTGGTTTATGGAAAGGACAAGGCTGATCCTGTCTGGTCCAATAATTTAGACAATTAGTTTTTCATTAAATCTAGCCTTTATATGAAAAAAAAAAATCAGTACCTGAATTTCTTATAAGCTTCTTATCATCAGTCCATGACTTACTGTTTGGGCACAGCTGACGGCGATAAACAATCCTTTTATTTTGTTGAACTCTTTGAAATAAAATAATGCAATCTGCCYTGCTGAGTATTGTTCCAAATTCTCATCAGTCTTTCACTGGGCAAAAGAGGAAAGGGGGTAAATATTTTAATGGAAAAGACTGAACCTTCTAACACTTTGCAGCAGAGTAGCTTTTGTGGGAGTCTAGGAGATAAGAGTTTAGCATTTCATTTCACTACCTTAATATAAAAGAGTATGATTTTGAAAATCTTACTCATGCATTCTCTTTATTAAGCATGTAGACTCATTGACTTCATAAGGAGGAGTGGGGATCAGTGAAGAATCACCAAGAGTAAGTCCACTTTATGTGAAATATATTAACTAGTCCAGTATTTTTCTATTAAAGACAAAAAAAGGCTACTTTTTAAAACACACAGTTTCTAAATATGATTTGTACATTTTTACCTGCATTTACAGCTAAAAATGAAAGCTCCTGTCTGTCTGAAAGTTCCTGTTCCTGTCTGAACAGGAAACACTTCTCCAGTATCTTGACTGAAGATTTTACTTCCTCAGGAATATCCTCAGGTGTGTTACAGAATTTCTTTTGCAACCTTGTGTCTTTTATCTTTAGTTCCTAGTGGTCTGGCCTGTGGTAAAGAAAATTTATTGAAAACATAAAGTTACATATTCTTTGAGTTCATCTATAGGAAAAAGATTCCTTGCTAGAGTATAATTTATTATTCTCCACCTAGTCACTCAGTAATTATTTGATATATAAAGAATTAGTGTTGAAAGCACATAAGATTTTTGCAAACTGATAAGAGGACAAACCCAGCAAATAGTTTGTATATCAGCTTTCTTGCAGGGATCATTARCATTAATATTTATATCTTTCAGATGGAATCACGAGTTCTTTGAAATAGATGGCAATTTCCCTTGATTTGATGTGAGTCAGGTTTTCACAATRCTTTAGACAAGCTCTTAGGGCCAAGCTTTCACTTTGTGTGTGATTTTCGGTGTATTCTTCCATTCTGAGCTCTAGTGAGTGAGTTCCTACTGTCAAAATATAAAACATAAATATACTAAGGATTAATGCAGCCAGATTTAAAATTCCTCTGTTCCACACAGTAAACTGAGTATATCAGTACTTTATTTCTACCTGGAGCTGAACATCAAGAAGTAGYGGTGACTAGATATCACTAGCAAGTGAAATGAGGCTTTGATTTTTTTTACTTATTTTGGGCACTGCCTAACAACCTCAAGTGCCCTGAGGTTTTCTTGGTACATTTTGTGTGCATGCATTTAAACTTTACTTCCCCATACCCTTGACTAGAAGAATGTTATTCATCTTAGCAAAGCTSTACTTTTCCTAATTTCTTGCCTAGTCTAAAAATCTACAACATTTTTTTTCATGATCAATAAATAGAGTAAAACACACAAAAAACCACTCTATATATTTTTCCCCCTCTCTCTCTGTATATAATCAGTTGGTGTGACAGAGAAGAAAGGCTTGCTACAATGACTTCTTTAATATATGTTATATTTAAACTTAGGTCATCGGCACATGAATAGAATTTTCCTGGAAAATGCCAGATGGCCCAACAAAGAATAACTAAAATTGCATAACACAATCTTGTTAAGACATTCATCTGTTAGGGCAGATGAGTTGCCCTAATTCTGGATATTTCACTCTACTCCCTAACGAGACTAATTTCACCCCGGGCAACCTGGTCTGTACAGCCCTTGCCTTATTTTAATTTCAGAAAGGCATTATAATATACACAGAAACATATAAGTGCCAGGCCTGACTTATGACCTATACCTGCAACATAGACTTCTAAATTCTTTGTCAGTTCCCAAACAGATGGTTCATTCTTTTTACTCTTACTCCTTCCAACACTCATGCAGAACATTCATTTACTTGAATGATGAGCCCTCTATAGTTCTTCTTAAGGCTTAATTCTCTCTGGCTGTAGATTTTTAAGTTTAATGAAGAGATGGATCATAGTCAAGACAGATCCAGTTAGGAAGCTGCTAACTTTCCTCATCTGATGCAATAAGCTGAAAGCCCTTTGATTCAGAAACTGCAGTTTTAGAGGAAGAAAAAATAATATTCCAAGAAGCAACTTGAAATAAGCAGGCAAATAGCTCAAGAGAAGGCTGAGCTACTCTCTTTATCTTTTATCTTCTTTTAACACAGTCCAAGTTTGATATTTATTCATACTTAACTACTTTAATTACTTTTGGTATTTCATATTGAAAATTTTTATTGAATATTGATAGTTTTGTCCACAACAAAGGTTTTCAAATAGGGTCTGTAAGGTTCTAAAATACTTGTAGTCAGGATAATACAAGGCTAAATATTCACTTTTAAAAATTAGTGGAGTTTATAAATCCAGACTTTGAAGATATCTATATTATTCATATCTATAGAAAAAAATAGTATGTGGATATATTGCTGATTATCCCTAAGTATTGCTAGCTGCCTCACACAGAAATATTTCTTAAAAATATATACTGCCTACATTCTACCTTCAGGCAAAACAAAATGAGCCTGATCAGACGGTGATTATAGTTGTTAAAAGGCTTCCTTTTATGAAATGAGGAGCTTTTCACATACATTTACATGAACTATGTTGACAATAAATGATCAGCTGGGTTACGTACTTCATGTTGTTTTATGTCATGTTGTATCATATATAGATGTGACAGTCTAAACATAATGGACAGTGGTGGTAGGCCACTTAAAAGAGAAGTCTTAGATGTAAACACAGAGTGCAGACACAGATTGTAAACACAGACTCCATAATTATGGAGCAGAAGCTATGCTTGAATAAATAATATAAAATATTTCTATAGTTTATTAGTTTTCATTTTTAAATGTTTTAATTCAGTCTATATTCAGTCTCTACTCACTGGTTCAAAACGTTTGACATATTGTGATGGGTGCAGAATGCAGGAAATGTGTTGGGAAATAGTTTGATGAGAACTTTGCAAGCATTCAATACACACCAAAATCTTTTCAACCCTGGGACAAAATGCATAGGATATATCTTGCACACTTTCATTTAGTATTTTTAACAAACTATGATCTGCTTGCAGATATCATGTAGGCTTAAAAATAGGTTAAACCTGTCAAATGAATTATTCACTGAAAATTACTCACCTCTACAGCTAGCGAAGCTATCATACACCTCAAGAACACATTCTTTTCCAAATGCATCAACAGTTTACAGACATAAACCTTAGAGTGTACACTCATTTCTAATCAGGAGTCATTAATGCTAGGTCAAAAATGGTAAATGAGATTGGTAAAATTATAGGTTTAATGATAAGTATATGATTATTATAGGTGACTTTTATCTTAATTGGTTTTGAAAATTAATTGGATGGTAACAAAAGCTGGCATAAAGCATTTAATTTAAATCAGACAACTAAAAGCCCCAGAAGACTTTGGACTGATAATATTAACCAGTATTTAAAAGATTAAATTTTAKTTTCAGAACCAGAATGATTTTGCAATATACAGGTGAATCATTATCTGCTGCTAGTAGCAAGCATAATATACACTCTCAATAGGTGACCTGATGTTCATCCTCACTACTGAAATCCCTCTATTCAACTTTATTTTTTTCATAAGTTTTGTGCACTGTTTTATGTCATGACTAACTTTACCTAAAAGAAAAAGAATAACATTATAATAGTACAATTTTAGTACATAATATTTTTATAATATTAAGAAGTTATATTTCCACAACAAAATTCATTAATTCCTATTTTTTCTTCAGTTTATCATTCTATGGGAAGATTTTCAGAATAGCAGTGAAGCAATGTTTTCCTTTATTTTGAAAACTAACGCATCTGTAGCAGATCTCTGTTTCTGGCTTTGAAAATGTAGCGAGATGCCAGCATGGTATGTGCAAAATATGTCATTTTGCTTAAACTTAATAGCCTTTTCTACTGCTTTTTTGAACTCCGAGTCCATTGCTATTAGTATACCCTCAGTTGTCATGTATGCAGTGGTTGCACTCACAAAGGTGACACTGAACGGTCCAAAAGCAAGGAGTGTCCAAACATAAGCAAGTCAGAATCTTTGCAAAGACTTGTAATGACTGTACACTCCCTAGAAAAGTCATATGCACTGGCTTTCTGAAGGGAATTACCAGCCTGCCTTGATATACTTCAGTCTCCAATAATAAAAATGCACATCTTTTGCCTGATTTAAAATGTAGGTGAAATTTAGCTGCATATAAACCAAGAAAACAATTCAATTTGCTTAACTTTTTGTTGTGTATCAAAGGTTCCCCAGGTATCTATGTTCAGGAATGCAGTTTTACAGAATTAAGGCATTTTTTTCATCAGGATTAAGTATTCCTCTAACCAAGATTTTCCAGCATTTTACCTGGTGACCATGCTGCAAACCAAGAACACTGAAGCAGATAATTTATAGCCATGGTTAATTCTGTTCAAAAGCTCAGCAGGAAGCAACAATGTCCAAATTTCTGTGTCTGCTACTAGCATACATATCTACAGGCAGGAAGACTTTGTTAGTCCCTTCAAAGACTGAATTTACTTGCACACCAAGAAAATGACTTTGATCACTAAGCTGTAAAGATTCTTGAGGACTTGTTATCCCTTCCAGTAAAACAGGGCTGTTTTGCAGTCAAGGAGTCTGTAATGAAACCACCAAGTTGGATGAAATTCAAAGGTAGCAATTAGGAGGAAACCTATAGAATACAAAACATGGTTGGAAAGGTCTGTATTCCACAACTCCTTTCCCAAAATTATTTATATACTTTGTACAATGCAAGAGGAGCCCCCAAGAGTACAAGTGGAAAATGATAATATAAGTCTTGAAAATAGGGACAGAGGACAGTACTAGAGACTGGAAGGTTATAAACACAGGCTCGTTAATGGTCACTGAAGAAATGCAACTTTATGTGCAAGGCAGGGCTGGCTTTAGGACAGAAAAAAAATATAATCATCATATATAAATCTTCCTATATATGGTGAAAAGACAAAGAATTTAGCAAGAAGCATAAAAGATAGCTACAGCTTCTAAAAGAATAGTAGCAACGGAAGAAGGGACAGAGACAAATTGCTGCACCTTTCTACCCTGGTTAACGATGCTGCACCTGACTAATGCCATTATTTATCTGTTGGGTCCTCCTTTATCTTACATAAAGCATAAAGCAGATCTCTCCTTTTTTTTTTTTTTTTTTTTTTTTTTGATTTGCTGCTCACCACATATTGTTACTGCAAACTCAGGTTCATATATAAAATATTACCATTTACTATATTATCTGGTTATGCAAACTGAAATTTTAAAGCACATTTCCTTCTTAAATCACAAGGTGACTGATATTGTAAACCAGCATAAGCCACAACACAACAGAAAGCAGTTGCATAAAAACAGTGCATTCCTGAGGCAAAATTCATTTTTCTGAAAGATCTGTGCAGTCTGCCACTCGGTGGCTTGTGTCCTGGTGTCCCAGAAAGTTACTAGGAAATGCAWCTAGCTCAGTGAAGTGTGCCAAATGCCAGTAAATTCATATTTGAATTCATGGTTAATCACCACCATAATCTTTAAATGTCTAAAACAAAAAACCAGAAACTACTGAGCTTGGCCATACAGATGACTAAACTACAGACTGGGCCTCCAGTGTACCATTTAGTAACTGTACAAGAAAAAAGAAAAACAAAAAAACAAACAAAACAATAGCAGCAACAACAACAAAAACAGAGGAAACAAGGAAGCAAACAAACAAACTTAAAGCAAAATAAAACAACAAATAAACAGATGACAGATATAATGACGGATCGCTTCCCCTGACTAGGTAAACTTTCTTCAAGACTAAACCCTTGATTTTAATTCCTACTCTTTGATTTCAATGACTGCTATTCTTTAACATTGTTTAATTTCTTGCTCTATTGCTTGGGAAAGCATCTTCAGAGTAGAAGATATACTTCAGAAGTAAGTGACTTTGATTTTATCTTCATTTGGATGGTAAATTTGTTTGAATTTAGTTAATGTTATTCAAAAACCTGTTTGCATATTTCTAATTCTTACTTTTGACTAAATTTTAAAATCTACAGAAATATCATTCAACAAAAAGTCTTTTCTCTAAAAACTCATTTTGCATGTATTCATGTGGAAAATGTAAAAGAATTCTCTTTTATCTTATTTCTCCGAGAGAGAAAAAAAAAGGAAATTCAAACCACATGGAGATAAAGAAAAAATGCATGTTGAAAATGAAGATTTTATACCTCCATTTATCAGTAAAGTTTCTAAGTTCTGAGTTTAGATCTAAGAAGTACCAGAATGGCTGTGCTTTTATGTATTCACTATGAGGTTTKGTTTTCATGTTTCCATAGTCTTTCAATGAAATCTATGACAAACTCTTTATTTCTCAGGAAATATAAAACCCTTCTGAGAAACCCTTAGCAGACAACCAAAAGATGTCATCAAAAGATACTAGTGTTGTATGTAGAAAAGTCTGAAGAATTATGCTTTATTTTTGTTATTATTATCTCTTATTATCTCTTATTATCTCTTTGAAATAAAGCTCATCTCTTCCTTTCATTATCAAACAGAGTTCAGGCTTGTCAGCTAGAAAAGCATTTTCCCCAAAAATCTCCAGAAAACAATGTCTTTGAGACTTCTCTGTCAAAGTTGGAACTGGCAGTTGGGATTAAAAACTGGCAATAGGAGACAGAGGTGAGAATCTGACGATAGAACATGTACTTAGATCTCTCTATTTTGATCTCTAGTTAGTACTATAACTTAACCTTTTGACTGAACTTTCAGCTTTTCAATTAAGATTTTTCAAAAGGCATAATGAAATACAAAACCAAAATTTGAAAAATGAACAAATTTTCATTTTTAATTAAAAAAAATCCTTGTCCATCCTAAAACTTTCATAATTTTATATGTGTTTAACTATACAGATGAGCATAGATGTGCATGTTTAGCTAATTCTAGCATCAAAGTAAGGACAATAGAATATTCACGCTTTCTTGAGGCCMCAAGCTTGCCAAGGCTTTGAATTATATTTTGTTTTTGTTTTCCTAAAAAGTTGATATCAAAGGCTCAAGTAGGTTTTGTTCGAGGATTAACTAGCATAATAAATATTTAAAAGTGGAGAAAATAGAAAATGTGACAAAATTGACATAATGAAAAAAAAATCCTTCCACTTCTCCCTGCATACTGTACCTGTCCAGTAACTCTAGACTGCAGCAAATCTTATGCTGTATCTTCCTTCCATTTTCTTTTGGTCTGCTGCTGGTTTCTGTAGATGGAGGTATTAGAACAATAATAATTGAATGTGTAAGTTCTATGAGTATCTACTGAAAGGTAGTCTCATTACTTATTTACACACTACTTACAATGTGGCTTTATTATCACTTTGATTACACATTTATGGTTTCCACAAGTGCCAGCAGATCTGATTGTAAAAACACTGAACACACATGTAACACTTATTCAAAACCTTCTGATATGATRCAATCCAGTTTGTGAAGCCAAAATAGTTTTCTAACATAAAAATTCCTGAGTCTTTTCTTAGTGCAGCTAAACATTAAACTAACCAGATAAACCTTGATGTCTTAATTTGTAAATTTCACTGTTATCCTAGTAATATTTTGGCAGATTTTTTAAAAAACATCTTGCCATTCATCTGAATTACACATAAGAATATACTTTTATGAATATGTTTTTTAATAGTTAATTCATGAAAATTTAGCCATCTTGGATGGCACATTTTCATTTCTGTTTTTGTTTCTGTACTAAGAAAAATGTTAAATGTAGTTTTGCAAAAAGAATCTCAAACACTGTATAGAATGCCAGTTAACATAGTGAACCTCATCTTTTATGTGAATGATAGCATGCACTGCTGCAAACATTTTCCTAACAGTCTTTTYTGATTTTATTTTTTTTTCCATTTATTAACAGGAAGTTAAGTCCTAGAAAAGAAAAAGATGGATAGTACCTTTTGTTTCATGTCCACCTGATTTTCAAAGAGTAATAGATGAAGTCTGAGAGAAACAGAACTACAGTTCATTAAGAAGTATTTTTTTTTCAGGAATTTCTCTCTTAAATCCTGGAAGCTTTTTCCTTTTTTTTTTTTTTTTTTTTTTTTTTTTTTTTTTTTTTTTTTCTTCAAGAATATGTAAGTCCTGATGATGATGACTTTCCTGATGATGGCTGGATTTTTATCCAGTGTGGGTACATTAACTCAATTTTAGGGTAGAAATGTGTTGACCTAATCTTCCCTCTTCCCCATAAACCAGTGTATTACACATGCTGAACTGTAAGTTATCATATCTTTGATACTTGAATGCTTAGAGCACTTTTCACCTTGCAGAAATGAGTACAAAACAATCCAAATGGTGGAGATGATATTTCTCTGAATGATATTTCCAGACAAAGCCTTTTCTCTGCAGAAATCTGGTGAAAAGACTCTTTCTTCAGTGTTAACACTTCATTCTAAGAAGGTTACTGCATTGTTAAAAGTGATTGTTCCTATATTCTCATCTCCAAAGAGTGAATGACAAGAACATTTCTTTAGAATATAAATTCTTCTGTATTTAGGGGAAACAAAAAATTCTTAAGAATCTCTCTAGCCAGTAATAGTCCAATAGGGAACTGCCTGCTTACACACTACTCTACACATCTTTCAAATAAATCACAGCTTCAGATGCAAATAGCAGAGTATAAGGAGCACCATGTGGATTGTAACTACTGTTGGGACAACTAGAGTCCAAAATCTAGTGAATAGATTACTCCTATCCACCAGAGATACATTTTATAAATATGGGTAGAAGTTAGAATCCAAAGAAAACCAGGACGTTCTACAGCAATTTGTGACATATCAGTGTAGTCACATCCAGAGCTGACTTAAAAGGATCACCCCAGAGATTTCTAAGAGTTCCTTAGGATTATATTACACACACACCAACACAACTAACAAATATTGAGTACCTCCTTATTGAATAGTAGCTTTTAATATGCTTTCAGAATTTTTTGGAAATCATTTGTGAAGATTACAGAGACAAGTGCAACTTCTCAAAGTTTTTTATCCTTACCAATTCAAGATCCAATATCAAATGTGTACTAGGAGAAGTACAAAAAACTGATAATGGAAATTTTTTGGTAAATATTTTTCCTTTGTCCATTGTAATTTCAGCAGAAATAAAAGTTGGCTACCTTTTTTACACTAATGATCAGGAGTTATCCACTCAAATCAATTTATGATTCACGTTTATGGTATTTGATGTTCATCTAAGATTAATATACAAACCTCCATTGCTTGATTTGCCCATTTTCTTTTTCTGGTAGAAATGGTATAGGAATAAGTATTCATATCACTAGGAGTTGTGGAATCCAATAGCCTGACAGAGGTGAGGTTGCTGCAGCTTCATCTCCCCAGGTCGAGCCATTAACAAGCCTGAGCATCTAATGCCAGGATGCACACACACAAAACCCCATATACAACACATAATTACACACACATATATGGRCAATGACACAGATGAACATAGACAGAAAATGCAGCATTCACACAAACGRAAACAGTGTGAACATGCTCATCCTGTCCCTCTCTCCATCTGATCAAAATGAATGGCTGATAAAGTGTATACACATATATACATATGTACAGTATAGACCTTGTCAGYAGATATCTTGGACACTCTACCCAATAGCTTCCCCTGGATCCCTTGCCTCCCCAGTCACTGGCACTGGACATATGAGCTCCTGAGTCTTCACTCAGACTCTGTATCTCCCCACTACTAACTGTGCAGTCACCCAGCAGCTGGTCTGGCATTTTCTAGACATTTTAAATGCCCTGAAACATCCATAATGTCCATATCTGACATTGGTAAATACGACACTGTGAGAAAGGTATCCTTCTAGAGTGGCTCCTGGAAGTCAGGTGCAATAGGATAAAAATAAATGTTACTGGGTAGCAAGTAAATCTTGCTATTAATAATCWCTTTTACAAATGCTTTTCTAAAGGCCACAGAAAACGGGTAAGGCAACTATGCCGAAGCAAGTGTGYCTTCTTCACCCTGCATGTCATCAGCCTGTGATATTCATAGCTGCAAGGAAATGGGAAAGGCAGATGCTATAGATGAATWTTTTGAAAGGGCTGGATAATTTTATAGCCAATAATAACATTTGTAGTTATGCATGTTAAGATAAGTGCAATCAAATGTCATGCTTCAGGGAATTACAATYGTTACAGAGGAAAAAAGAAATTTGTCCACTTCATTGTCTTTCTCTATGAAGGGCATTACACAGTTTTAGAAATGTATCATAAAGTTTCATCGGCTTGTGAAGCATGTAGTAACTGTTACATGCTTGTGATTCCCAATTTGAAAAGTTTATTTACAGATTTTGCATTACTGAGGCTTTTTCATTTTGAGAAATGATCAGAGCAAAACAATTAGGGCTTATATAAAAATAGTACCATGTGATTACAGACAAGCACTGTATATTTTTCTTGAAAACAATAACAGCAAAAGAACTCTTATTTTTAAYGTAAAAAGCAGATTTTTTTCCATTGTCACTTCATTTATATATTTTATGGTGAGAAATGAAGAAGGACCATAAAAGATAAGTGTTTAATCAAGCATAGGTCTGTTCAGATCTAAACTTGTAATTCCACTATCAGGAGGCTGGTAACAGCTTTGAAGTGCAACAACTCTTTCTACCCCCACACAGTAATGACCTGTAGGGGATATATGYGCCAAAAGGGAAATCCATGCACTGTTTGATTTACAATCTCATTTTTAATGATGGGACAAAGAAATAGCAACAGAATGCCTTTGTAAATCCTTCTATTTTTCAAACTCTGTTTTCAGAAAGCAAACATAATCAGATAATTTAATGTTGTTTGTGTCAAATGACTGATAAACAAGTATTTCAGAGACAAGATGTTGGGAGATCTATGGTCTGAGTCACAGACCTGCATACTTTTCAACAGTCATGGCGAAGAAGGTGATACATTGTTGTATAAGACCAGAAATGAGTAGCTAGAACCATTGATCAAAGATGGGGAAATTCTTTGGATGAATTTCCTGAGTAAGCCCTTTTTGAAACCCAAAGAAGGAAATAAAGTGCAAATAAGTTGCATACACTTTGATGTGATCTTGAGATGAAAGACCTGTTGTACACCAGCCCCATGCCTACCAGCATTAAACCATACAGAACTGGGGCCTATGGGGATCCAGCTTTTGTCAGGCAGTAGTGTAGATTCATGGAGCTGGGAGGCTGGAGRAGCTACCATAGAAGCTCCATCAGATAGATGTATCCTTAGTCTCTTTTCACTACTTTTGACCCAGTTCAACACCTGCGTTCATGGTCCTGGAGAGGTACTGGTACTTTCATCCTAAGTAGTTCACTTAGACTACAGTAAGCATTTCTAGACATGCTGCAATCCTTTCTACAGAGGAGAAAACAGGCTTTGATGCCCCTGTATCAAATCACAGTCCCACAGATTTCACAAGTGACTGACAGTAGTCTACTGTCTGGAAAGAGTAAAAAGTACTAGGCGCATATCAAAAAATGCAAAACCAATAGAATTTCTCTACCCAAAATTAACTTCAGAATATTTTTGAAATATAGGCATAGGGAAAATTTCTCTATGAGTGTGTCATTTCAAYAGCATTTCACTGAAATTTTTCAAAGAAAAGTAAGAACACAAATAAAAGCCTTTGGCGAGAGCAAATATTCTTCTTAATTTTAGTACCTCAGAGTGTATCTGCATAAATAAGAGAATGTTTCCCATTTKTACAGACTGTGTTTTCCTTTGTGTATGTACATCTAGAGTACAAATCTTGTAAAATATTGAAATATCATAAAATATTCAAACATACAGTTATCAAATTCATTTATGCACATTATCCATGCACACATACAGTCAGGACAAATCAGTTTGCATTTTTAAGATCTTCCCGTGAAAATAAACCCACAGATCCTGTTTCCAATAGGAGGTTAAAGTGATCAGTACAGTTTCTCAGGAGAAAATTTAATTGAACCTTTAGATACTGAGCTCATGCATAGTTTATCAGTAACTGAACTTATTTATTAAAAAATAAATGCAGGTTATCTAAGTATTTTGACYCGTGGTTGGCAAATAGAACTACATAACCAGGTTTTAGTGATTTAATTCTGRTCTTCATCTAATCACAATCCAAATTACTAAGGGAAAAATAGAAAAGAAAAATTTCTCAACACAGCAAGTACTTAAAGTCCTTAAACTTTGACACATTTTAAAATCATACAAGCATATGCAAAGTTCAGAGAAGCCTATTMAATGTTATAATCTATTATGAAAACATCATATTAAATGAAATCTACTTAGGGGGAAAAAACATTATTTTTGCTCAAATTAAAAATGAGAAATCTTACTATCTCAGCTTCTTGTTTTAGACAAGCAAATAGAACTTAACAATAGTTTCAAAGAGGACAGTAATCACAATGCATAATGTGTCTGGATAATCCCAAAGGCAGAAAAACAAATACTTTAATTAAGATGTGAAAACAATTTTATCTGTTACGAAATAAGCAAATATAAATAGCTCTGAAAAAAAGTAAATACTAAAATAGTGTGTGCCAAGCATCAAAGTGGTCTCAGCTGATGTATGAACAATCTCTAGGAGAAGATATTTATCTATGGTGTTATAAAGAAGAATGATAATTCTACGGAAAAGCATATTTATAAACACATTTCTCTCACATGGTAATATGCAACATAAATCTATCACAGATATTTCTCATATCACCTAACACTGCAAATGTTAATAAGTTTTGTGTTCTTGTAGAGCTACTTAATTCCAAATAACAAGAGGTTTATATTAAAAATGAACTTTATTGTTTAATCTCTACTGTCCACTAGACCTTCAGGACTGTCATTTAGCATGAAGGAGTTATAGCCAGTAAGCTGCATTCTTAGTTTCTAGTCTGTTTTGGTCACATGGAACCTTGCAGCCTGCAGAAGTTCACAGGCTGAAGATAAACCAAAGACTAAGTGGATGGAAGACAGTCAAGATAGCTCAGGGAAAGTGATGATAGCGGTAAAAAAATGAAGAATTTACTTAAAATATCCATTTCAATCTCAAATAGCAGTATCTTTTGGGGAATTCATTATGCAAGATTTTATTTAAAATAAACCCTGGGCTTTCCAGAGTCTGTCATAGAAAAACCCTAAAGATGTCCGAGAAGCCAAACTATAAAGAGATATCAGTCTACATTCAAGTCAGAGAACACCAGCCAAAGACAAAGATTTGCAAAATGTATTATTGAAACATATTGTTTTTAAGTTCAATTAAACAATCAGAAGACACATCTGACTGATGAAATTAAGGACACTTACCTACAATAAATCACTTAAACTGTTACAGAGAATTTTAAGAAAAGGAGGTTCTGATCATTGCCAATGTTTGGTGATGATAACTGAAACACTTCTATCTGCCTAATGGAGCTAAGTATGGTTGATTTCTATCCTGTTTATGATTGTTTTTGCAAGTAATAAATCATAACTGTCTAATTTGTCACCAGCTGTGTGTAATTATGTAAAGAATGATGAAATTAACAAAGAATGCTGGAATCCATGCTCAATATTTCTAAGACCACCAGCTTATTAGATAAATAAATACAGTAGCAGTTATGAAAACCTTCTGTTGCTCACATAAAAACTTAGAGGAATTCTTGAGTCTAAACTCAGTGTTTGAGAATTGACTATCATGTACACTGTCTTATAATCACATTCTTTTAAGTCACTAGAGAATAAATAACATTTCTARCTAGGCTTTTTGGACAGTAACATTTCTACACCTACATTTGAGAGCCAATTAGTTGAGTCCTAGCAATTAGTTTGCAATAGAAAGGAATATCTGATATTCTGGAAAAAAAAAAATCAAATCTCATGCATTTTCCATCTGGGGAAATTTCTAATACACCTTTCAATTCTATATAAAAACAGCTTCACCATCAACTCATTCAGGAAGACAATTTCATTTGGCTTAATAAATACTTTCATTTTAAACATTGCAGCATTCAGTTTCTTTGCTTCACATTAGCAAAATGCTGTTTGTTATTTGAAAGCAAGAGCAATCCTAGTATTATCCCAGTATTCACCAAAGTAATGGCTTTTTCTTTCTTTCAAATATTAAGAAAGCTGGAAGCATAGGTATAAAAGCTGGAAGTAGGTATAAAAMAATTATAGGACTGCTTTTTCTATTCCTTTTGAAAATATTCATTCTTATACCAGTAAAGATACACTATGCATTGAGTTTTAAGGTATGATAGTATAAATAGAGAGTATACATAAATAGATAAATAGATAGATAAATAGATAGTATAGATAAATAGATAGTATAAACAAGCTAAAATGACTTACACAAAGCCGTGTACTTTCATAGGTGTTTAAATTAATATAGTGTGGTAAAAAAACAACTATGAAAGTACACGGCTTTGTGTAAGTCATTTTAGCTTGTTTCCTATCTGATCTTTCATACAGGCCTTCATACATTATAATTTAAGTTTGAATCTGTATGTATATATATTTAAATTCCTCTGAAGTCATTATACTTACAGGCACTGAAAATTATTATGCATTTTAATGCATGAATTATAATAGTCTTACTATCTTTTTATTTTCTTATTTTTAAATTGTTATATATATACTCTCTGGTTTTATGTAGTTAATCACTTAAAATAATTTATGAGGTAAAACACACCTGTACTAGCTGGAACAAGCTCAAGTTGTCAAATTGACTACTGATTATATGTTAAGTAAATGAAAACAACAGTAAATCACTGATCTAGTGCAGAGATTTTAACATTCCATATTCTAGAATTTATTGATTCTCTTCAGAAAATGAAATTGCTGCTGTTCCTTTACTTTCTAAACAAACTGAGAGGCATGTCTGAGGAGGTCCTTTGCCCCCAGAGTAAAAGTACAAGAAGTTGGGGGATATTTTAAATGATACACATCAAATTTATTAACTTGATTTCCCTACTTACATTGTCAAAAGTAGAAAAAGCAAAATCCCAATTGTGTACATGCTAATATCAATTGAATGCCTTATATTAAACTATTCATAGTTTAGGTTCAGTTTTTGTAGATTGAATACATCACATTCCTAAGTGATGTCCTCCATGGAGAATCTTACCTCCAAGAGATGTTGATATGAGAACTGACCTGGTTGGAATACAGTTACAGATCATGTTACACAATGAATATTTAGCACTTAGATTTTCAGTGAAAAGATTCCAAGCACATATTTTTAGGTGACGTTTCGGGACAGTATTACCTTGCTCTATCCATTTTGTTATTAGTCTTTCCCTCTCTATGCCCAGTCCACTGATGAATACACATGCCAATATAGAAAAAAGAAAATAGCCAATTGTCCCGATCCACTGTCAGGGGAGGTGTTGATATGATCCCAAGAGCGAGATTAAGACACGAACGAGAGACACAAATGACATGCAAACTTGTAAGCTCTATTCTCATAATCACGATAAAAGAAAGAGAAGAAGAACAAGAGAAAAGGAAAAAAAAAGAAAGATAAGCAAGTGGGAGAAAGAGAGAGAAATGTGGCAAGATTATATCTGCCACCACCACCAGTCCAGTCACCTTTTGTCGGTTCCACCTTGGTGCGGATGATGATCTCTCGAGAGAGTTCAGAAGAAAACGAAAAAGAAGCCGGTCACTCGGTGCATTGGTGAAGAAGTCGCTCAGCGTAGGTGAGGAGGAAGGAGGCCTCTGCTCCATAGAGAAAATCATCCTTTTATTGTCCCAGTTCTTGAGGAATCTGCCCACCTGACGTGCTGTAGGCTCTGCTGCTCCTCTTCCCTCAGCTTGAGTGCCCGTGCTGATTTACAGCCACTGCTGGGCATTGTTATCACAGTCCTCCCAGAGACAGGATGCACAGTCAAGAAGTGTGGCAGTCAAGAAGTGTGAATGGTGGGACAACAGCGCAGAAATAAGCACATCAACCAAGAATACCATTGGTTGGGTCTTGAGCCAATGTCCTGGTCTTCCAAGCTAAATGATGCAGCAACAAGGCAACAATGTCGAGACAAACACAGTCCAAAACTGTCTCTTAAAACTGTCTCTTACACTAATGGCATGATGAGAGAGCAGAAGATGAGGAAAGATAAACCTTTTCCCTATGGTTTCTGTCTGGGTTTCTATCTGGAGTAGTCAATTATGCTTTGGCTAAGACAACAAAGTAGAGCCTGAGTTTGTGAGAAACTGGGATTCACAACGATCTTGTTATGGATACACAAGCAGCATACACCTTTGTAATTTTCTGTCCCCTCCATGTCCAAAATGTTCAAAGCTACAAGAAATAGGSTAGATATATATTCAGGCAAATGTCTTATGTCTGTAACTGCTGAAATCTAGGACTTTATAGGAATTTGATGCCCATAATATGTGAAAAATGAATTAACATTGGCTGTCATCTTCTCCTTACACATCTTCCTATCTCTAGGACTGYTGACCCAGAGCTTGTGAAATAGTCTTTAATAGACTTAGTTCCTACATTTTCAAGATTTGGTGATTTTTTTTTCCAGTCCATTTTAGTGGTCATTATACTATCATAAAAGGGCCTTTGGAGGAGTGGGAATCTCATTCTAAGGCTTTAATTTTTCTCTCATATGTTACACTTACAAAAAGAAACATTATCTTTTAATATGGCAAAACATGCTGCAAGCTACCAGAGGCTATATTTGGACTAGAGAAAGATGAACCTCAAAAGGCTTGAAAAATCTTTTCATTCAGATAATGTCTAAATGCTCATATTGTTATTTAAATACCTTCAGCCTATATATCTGTGGTGGAAATTTCTCTACCCTACATTAGCCATTTTTGTAAGATAAAGGTCTATACATATCTACCTGTCTTAAAGGTAAAGTCAGAAAAATAAAGAAAGGTTTAGATATTCTTTTAAGTTTCAATTTTTATATCAATATGTTTAATTCTTATTTTCTATATTTTTTCAGCATAGTAATAAAATACTGAAAAACAAAAAATAATGCATAAACCTAAGCCTGGGTTCCTTAWTTTTTTTTTTTTCAAAAATTTAAAATTCATTACACCCGTGATTTGGCATAATATGATGTGACACACACCTTGCATCATACTGGATCAGGAATTTAACGGAATAGAATTTCTGTCCCTCTTGCAACCTCCTCCTCCCTTAAAAAAAAAAAAAAAAAAAAAAGGTAAAAAAAAGGATGAGGAGTGATGGAAAATTATAAAGTTTACAACAGTTCATAATTCTCTCTTTGTTATCCAAGGAGTCAGGCTCCAAGTAAGCACAAAAGGTGCATAGTTGGACAGTATTCAGAGTTGAGTAAAGTTGGGTTAAAACATCATATAGGATAGAAAGAGATGTCTATAACTATTTTTGATTAAATATTTATCATCCAGCAGTCTTCAGGATCCTAAACAGAATACTAACCTTCATTGAGGTGGTCTGCATAGGACAGAAATCTGCCCCAGCTAATCTATATTGACTTTCCTAGAGTGAATTCCGCACATATTGCTGTCTGTCTCAACATGCTGCTAGCTGTGAATCACATTTCCTGACATCCAGCTGTCTCTCTGAATGTTAAAGGGTCCTTAGGTGTCCATATGGGTTTGTGCATTTCCATCTAAAAGCCATGTTTATGCCTAAGAATATGAAGCACTGTTTTACCTAGTCCCCGAGAGTTAGCTACAAAACAATAGTGACTGTACTGTCACATTTCAGGAGAATGCCACTTTCCACTTTTTGGAATGGCCAAGGGTTATTTTACTTCCAGTCTACTTTCCAAGATATTTTGCAATGTGGGTCTTTGAGCTTGAGTACAGTGCAAAAAGAACTGAATGGAACAAGCATTGGCATATGTCATGATCTACAACCAACAGGACAACACCTGAGAACACTGCTGGAAAGATATACTGAAGTATCATCACGGGCACATGGTGATAAGAAACTTGTGCTGACATCTGGCTGTAAAAGTTCCTTGAGATGACTGTCCAACACCACTCAGAGACAGAGGGCTCTGTGTTGAAGCCCAGCTGCCAATCATCGTTCAGCCAAATGGATGATGATGGTGGTAAATGGAGAGCAGACATCACTTTTCATTCTTGTTGACTTCTCTGCAACTTTTCACACAGACAGTGATAATGAAAGATTGCTAAGGGAAGTGGAAAGGATGTATAATGGATATGCAAAAATGGTCTAGGATCTTTTTGCAATGTTTACCATCTTACTTCTTGCTTCACACATTTCACTTCTCTCTTCAACCTATTCAATATACACAGGCAGACCATGGATATGATAGACTCATCATGAGCTTAGTGCAGAAACTACACAGATCTCACCATGCTAGCCAAGACTACAAGTAGTAAGAGGAAATCAAATAATTGGTCAAGAAGAGCTATTTAATTAAGGATAGCTGAGCCTGAGGGAAGAACATTGAACCTGAACAAATCAGAGATTAGATTGAGAGAAACACATRTGCTGTTTAAATTTCTGCATCAGAATCTCTACCCCATTTTCCCTGTATTTCCTGCACTTGCCTCTCCTGACATACTCTCTTCACTGTTAGGTATCTCTCCTCTTTGAGAGTTTACTTGTCTCGGTCTCAAATCTTCTAACCAACTCTTGCCCATAATGCATTCCAAAGTGATGAGCAGTTGAGCACCTAAAGGTGTTAGGCGATCTAACGTATAGGTATTGTTATCAATTCATTGATATAGTGGAAAATACAAGGATGAAAGAAATGCAAAAAAAAAAAAAAAAAAAGAAAGAAAAAAATTGTAGTTTAAAGAGGTATCAACTATCAGTAAGTATCTTTCATTATCGCTTTCATCAGTAATGGAACAAGTAAACTAAAATAGCATCTTTGTTTTTAATTATCTTTTTGGGATTTTTTTTTCATTCAAAATACATTACTCCAATTGCAAAATGATATTACTTTACAGTAAAATCAAAAATGGTATTTTTATCACTAATATATAAATTAGGCTAAAGTCTATCACAAGGTGAAAAAATGTTTGAAAATAACTCATAGCATACTTTGACTCTTGTGATCTATTTGGTAAGATCAGGCAAAGATCAGGCAAAGCCAGGTTATAGACAACCCTTCTAGCTATGTTGTATTTCTCTAAAATATCACTTATCACTAATGTAATCAATTAGCAGGAAAGAAAGGTTTTGATCCAAATTAACCTCAGTAGCGAGGCTACATAGAAATCTATGGTGAAATGAAGTTCCATATGTAGCAGTTCAAGAGTATTCTAAAAAATAATTAATTAAAAAATAGAATATAGCAACTTAAAATAATGTATTATAATGCCTTATGTATATTTGAAATAACTCCTTTAAAATGAGCTGAATAAAGAAWATTCTAAATACAGAGAACAATGCTATACTTTCCTTTGTAAGAGGGTAATTGACCTGTGACATAAAAAAAAGACAATATAAAAAATAAAATATTGATTGTCATAACAGGTAATGATGAACCACAGTATGCATACAAATGACTGTACAAGTGTTATGCATCATAGTTTATAAGAACAATCACACTATATTGCTATTTTATTTTTTAAAGGGAAAACACCCTGGAGGTAATACATAATAATAAAAATCTGAGGCCAGTGTGAAAGCAGCAATTTATATTTGATACAAAAAAAATGAAAAAGTAAAGAATAACTAGAAGATCTATTGTTCTTCTTTTGTGTTTGTGTGCATATATTGTCTATATTGGACCACAAAACCTCATGGCAACCCTCAGCTGCCTGGTTAGACCYGGCTGCTCAAGGCTATGTCTGATTGCATCTGGAAAACCTCCAAGAATGGAGAAGGCAGAGCCTCCTAGAACAACCGACTCCACTGCTGGCCTGTCCTAAAGGGGAAAAGTCTTGGCCCTCTTGTCCATCTCTCCTCCTGCTGACCCAGCCCTGGCCTCTCTGCCTCCTTATACAAGGCCAGGACTCCAGCCTCCACCAGAGGCTGGAGCTCCCACTAGAATTGCTCCATTCTGTCAACATCTTTGAAGATGTTTTTCATATTTTTACTCATGTTTCCTGTCACCAGAGCTTCTTATCCATAGTCTGGCCATTTAAATTTCAAATAATTGCTATACCAGGATAACACTTTAATAGCATAACTTTCTTCTCAAATGATGATAGAATTCTGGTTCTTCTCTTCTCTACTTGAATAAAAGAAGCATGATTTTAACTTCAGAAATATTTATTATTTCAATGAGTTTATATATTTATTATTTCAATGAGTTTTAATGTAACCTTAAATCATTTGAAAATTCTAATGAACTTAATATTTATTTTGATATTTGAGATGATAGTTTTGCAATGTGCTCTGATCCAGAAGTTGTTCTTTCCCTCTATTACATATAATTGCATATTATTTTTCTTTCATGGCAGATAAGAAACAGAACATTTTACCAAACTAAGATGAAGATTAAGGCATGTAAATAGCATTCTCCCCAAGATTAAACATTGCAGAAATCAGCAGAATTATGCAGAGAATAAATATAGTCCGGGCAGTCAACTGTGAGATAAATTCACTTTAATGTGACAAAAGTCTCTAGGATGTTGGGGAAGAAAGTGTTATTATTATTTAATTTTATTCAAGTGTCTTTATTGATAACTCCATTGATATTAGATGTAAAACAGTAAACACCTGTACAATTTTCATGTCTGGGTCTCAGTCTTGCCATTTTTTGCACTGGGAATTGTATACAGCTGTGTAGAAGCTCTCATGCTGCTCAGTGGGTATTTATTTCTGTTTGAAAACTTAGACAAGAGCATCCAGTCCTGCTAGGACCAAGACCTTACATATTTTTCCAGGAAGAAAGTATAAAGGGACATGGCACAGGTGGGTGAGGTGGAGCAAGTGAGTTGAGGCTCTCAGAAGTTTTGCTGTTGGTCAAAGGATACCAGGGATGGGTTGCTGTGATTTAAGCCCTCGGAATAAGCCTTTCATGCCACTCACTCTTGGCTCTATTTGACTGAAGTCTGCTGGGCTCCTTAAAGTTACATTCTTTGGTGGTTGGGAGAAAACAAACGAACAATAACAAAAAAAATAACCTCAAACCTCAGATTCCATTTGGTTGCAAATTAAATACACTGAAGCTCTTGCAGGATCGGGGCATTGTTCGTAGAGGAGTGACTGAAATAAGGCTGCTGCTCTGTGAAATGTCAGTGTCTGCACTGAAATAAATAAAGAAAAAAAAACAAGTTATCTGTAAATATTATTCTGGAGCAGTCACATATATCTGTGCATGGCTAAATCATGCTAACAGTAAGATGATATATTGCTAATTTGGTAAAATTCTGAGAGGTTTGAGAATACATTACATCCTCTCCTTATTTTGGGGGGAATTATAATGTTCATTATATATAAGTACTCGCATGTATCCTATGATTTAATAATAACTCTGATCTCTGATTTTTTTTAAGTTAAATCGCATTGTCTCCTGCACTTTACGATTAATGCACAGATATAAATTTCCTCAATAAACAACTTATTACAGGATAAATCTACCCCAGCTGTATTTATAYAGCTTGAGAATGACAGCTTTGATTGTCTTTCCCTTTTAGAACTGGAACAAAGTGTTTGCAATGACAGCTCTGCTGTCTAATCTATTCTACCTGATTGGATTTTTTTTACCTGTACACACCAGAGAGCTATACCAGAAAATATTATGATACTTGCAATAATGCTTTCAAGATAAACAAATTCCCATTGGACTCATATTAAATGTGTTGTGAATATTGGGAAGAAAATCAGTCAGCATATATGCTATTCAGAATTAAGTTCTTTTTGGGCCATGTGTATCACTACTTCTGTATTTGGCTTAGATGATACAGATGGATTTATTTCATTTATCTGTGGAACACTTACTCTTAAAAGTCTGGAAATTGTCTGAACAGGAGAGGAGGGAGGAACTAGTGTGATAAAATCATAAATGTTTTCTTTATCATTACTGAAACTCTAATTTTCTTGCTTATTGCTTGAGTTGATAAAACAAATAAAAGAAGGAATCTCAGAGAGATTTCTTTAATATGCAAAATGAATTTCAATATTCTCTCCTGCTGGTGTTTTTATGGAAAACCTGACTAGATGCTACGCATGGAATAGAAAAATCTGCATTTAGATGGAAATATTATGAAATGCATGATATAGTACAAAGCAAGTCTTTTAATGGAGATAGCGAAGTGTTGCATTATATGGTTGAGTGGAAAGACAGCATGCATATAGGCTTTTATGTCCAGCTGCCCTGATTTGCCCAAGAGATCTCACTTTGTTTGAATTTGAACCTATTGGGAGGAAAGGAAGGAGGAGGCGAACGATCAGTTCTTTTACCAAGTAGCATATTGAGGTCCCTATAAATCACCACTGTAAACAAATATATTTTGAACTTACATGGCAATTTCTTTAAAAGGGTCCTAAGTGTTTTACAGTCAAGAATTAATTAAGCTTTTTTGGTAGTGTCTTTGTGCAATAGATAAAGTGGTGTAACCATGATTAAAATTATACCCATAGGTTTTAACAACTGTTTTAAAGGCACTGCAGTAACTCATTTAGTTTGGATATGCCCCCAGAGACCCATGCCTTATCAGATTTTCTTTTTTATGCATTTTTTTTGTTAATATAACTGTACCAAAGAACTTACAATCATTGAAAAAATTGGCGATTTATTATTATCAGTCATTAAGTGCAAATAAAAAGAAAAAAGATAAAGACAGGGATTAGTATAAGAAGCTAAATTTCTTTGTTATTGTGAGGAATAGATAAAATATTTATTTTATGTGAAAATCCTGGGAGTTATCCTCTGGTATTCACTTTTTTTTTTTTTTTTTTTTTTTAATTGAGTAAGACTACATTAAGTCAATTCATTAAATTGAGTAAGACTACAGATTACATTGCATTTGAAGAACTGATGTTTTAAGTTCCCAAATTATATAATTGTGGTAATGACATGGAGCCAAAATATATGATGTAAATTGATGGAGATTCTTGATCAAATTATGAATTAAATCAAAATGAAATCTGTTTCAAGAAAAAGTTGAGAAGCGCAAATGGAGGACCAAAATTAAGACACATGAAGAACATACAGCAATACTTGAAACCCTGCAAATTTTCATAGAAAATTTAGTTTTAGGCAGGATTTTTTTTTTTGTATGAATACTAACAATCACAAATTACTTGGATACTTTAACTAATTGCAGAATCATGTTCTAATACTGAAATCATTTGATAGCCCTGGYTGGGACCTCCTTTTGGTCTGCTTACATGGCTTTCAGAATGGGATCCTGCTCCTAAACGTACTGTGTGATCCCTCGCATGATGTTAATGGTGATGGTTATAATGATGGAAAACTCTCTTCGAGGCTCAATAGTGTTTTCTTTAAAACCTTACTTTGCAATGGGGAATCAGAACAAAATAAACAAATAGACCAAAACAAACAATCAAAATAAAAGCAAGTATGTGAAAACAAATGAAGAAACAGACAAATAAATAAATAGAAAGGTAGTTATGGATAACACATGTTTGTTTACCAAACATTTTAAAGCAAACTCTGCATGCATAGTTGTCTCTTCCTGCTTTCTCTATACATTGTATAGATTTTCTTATTGTTAATTCTTCAATATTAGGGGAAAGTCCAAATTATTCTTTTTAATGACTTTGAGAAAGACACCCAACCCTTACTAAAAATTCTGTATTCTAAAGCATTGAAAATATTCATTAGTAGGACTGGTAATATTAATAAATCATTGTGGAGTCATTTAAGATTCTGCATTTTTGTGGGGTTTTCTTAATGAAACCTCCATGTATTTCCAGTATAGTGGAAGTATTATCTCTGTTCTGACAAACACAGTTGCATCTGATTTTGCATGGTTCTGCTTCTAGTATTATTAATGCTTAACCCATGAATGCCCTTGAAAGTGCATGGCAGAATCTCCCCTTATATTACTGTTCTGTTCTATTGACTGCAATAACATTGCAAGGGGTATAGATTTTCTCCCATAACTTTTATTGAAATGAAAAGAGTGACCTTAGAATGTTTTGTATGTCTTAGAGTACTTTCTATAACATTTAAAATAATGGGGACAAGCTAAGTGGTATGGCCTAGGCAAGTTGAGGGAGCCTGAGTCTGTTGAGGTTAATGGATGACTTTTCAGCTCAGTAATCAAATATAATACTGTGCTTCAGGACTTCCATAAAGACACATGCATGTGGACTAATGGTTATTACTGTAATATGCTTTCAACCTTGAATACACTTTAAAGACATTGCTTGTCATTTCAACATTACGTTGTTGCAGTCTAAGAAACACATTTCACTTYTCTTTTACATGGTTTGGTGAAATTGAGAACAATTGTGACTTTTTTTTTTCTGATTCAAACAAGGAGCTGCTCTAATCAAATCTTCAAATGCAGTACTACTGTCAAAAAAAGGTAGAGCCTTAGTAACTAGATATATAACCTCAAAGCTCATACTGACACTAATATGAAAGCTGACATGAATAAAAACATTTTTTTTTCATTCTGCTATATTTACCACAGACTGTGAAATAAATTAATCTGCATAAATTAATCTCCTTTGGATCCAGTCCAAAAAGCTTAGCTTARTTTCTTTAACTCCAGAATGGAATTTCTTGGAGATGAAGCTGGTGGGGAGGGAGAYGAGAAAAACATCAGCATTTTAAGATTTATTTTGAGACCTCCCTTAGAGAAGAGAATAAGGTGCAGAATGCAGCTTCCAGATAGATCTCCTCTATAGAAAATCACTGAAGTCATTGAATCCAGCAAGCAATACTTGTCAGAGAAGGGAATAGACCAGATATCTGTTYATTTTTCTACTACAAGTTATGTAAGTGTGCTGACATAGTGATAACTAAGCAATATCTAAACGCACCAGTTCCGGTGAGCATGCATGGCTCTCTGCTAGATGTCTGGCTGTATCTGGGACCTGCTGCCCACCTCTGTGTATTCCTGGCTTCCAACTTGTTGCAGTTAGAAATGAGGTTGGAAAACAATTGGCTGGCTTGTAGCTCCTCAGTTCCAGAGATATTTTTGACACTCATCAAAGAATGAGATACAGCAAATAATCATGCACAGATTACACATATACATTACACATACATACATCATACACACACATACACAAAGGCAAATAGGAAAGATGTGAGCAGTGGAACAGATGGTCCAGCTTTAATAATACAGGCATTTTCAAAAGAGCAGTCTGCCTCCCTGTTTATACTATTGAAGTTTTATTCCTGTAGTAATTATACCACTCAGATCATTAAATTCCAACTTTTGCTGCTTCTCCATGTARTCTATTACCCTAACAATTGCAGGACTGATCCAAAGGCCATTTTAGTTAACAATAACCAAAGGAAAATTACAAGTGGATGTGGAATAGCGACCCAAAATGAATAATAACAATGTGTTCATTAGCTAAGAACCTTAAGAAGTTTAAAGTTGAAAAACTTTTTTTTTCATTTTTTCTTTTTTTTTCTTTTTTCTTTTTTTTTTTCAGAAATGGCACAACAATAATCTGCTTCCAGGAGAAATAAAAACTATGATTAAATTAATTTGTCAGGTTCCCAGAGTTTCATTATCTTGAGACCTTTTGGTGTCTTTCATTATCTTTGTGATCCAGTGTGAAATATTTCTTCTTAACGGTCAAAGTTACTGGTGGTGAAGAAAGCTTTTTGGTATAATAATCCAGTAAGACACTCCATTAAACTCAATCATTAAACCTATTTCATTATATTCCCTATTGCTCTAAACAGAGAAATTCAATAATAACTGAGACTCAGAAAGTTAACATTCTGTGATGGATTAATGATTGATAATTTTTCATGTTAATATTGGCAGGTTAAGACTACAAGCATATATTATTATTATTCATTTCCACCACCTGTCATAATGAACCTAAGCAAACTTGGTCTGCTTTCTTCCATTTAATAGGCTGTAAGGTATCGACCAGGACTTGCAGCCCACTCATTTCCATGACTGATGTGTTTCTGCTAAATAACACACATTTCTCTTGCAGCCAGTGTTGCAGTTTTGAACACTTCGGAAGGAAACTTGACATTTCATAAATCCATCATCAGAATTGTGTGATTGAATTAATGTGTCAGAATGTCAGAAACCAAAAGAATGAAAAGGGGTAATAGTTATGCATACAGATTTTTTTTTTTTCCTCAAAGCTGGGAAGTGATATTAAAGTTGTCTTATAGGTAAGAACTAGAAATTTACTAATACCAAAAAAAATGAAGGGAAAAATACCGTAAATTTAAATAGRATTTTGGTCACATTTCCTAGCTTTTCAAAGTATCTGGCAAAATATTCAATATATACTTTTTTTCCCCCTGTGAAAGTACCTTCAAGAATGTAAAATATTTTAGTTAGTGTATGCACTAATGCAGGTAAATCCTACTGTGCACAAGAACTGAAAAAAAATCTAAATAATTTCCCTCTTTAACCATCTTTAGTATATACAATTCTCTGATGACGCAGTTAACTTTCATTTTTACCTTACGTATGAATCTATTTCAAAAATTTCTGTTTAAAATCTTGACACACCATATATTTGGTAGTGTCCTATTCTGAAAATTCTATTTCTGAGAGAGATAAAAAAATCATTGAAGATGAGAAGTTGTTCAGTGAAATGTATTTCTTGAGCCCAGCAGGCTACTCACCATATGTGACTTAKAGGTCTTTAACTTTGCTTTTTAAAACTATGACGGTCTCACAAATTAATGAATTCTATTGGTTATGTGGCTCTTCCACTGAAACTTTTTCGTAATTTTTTTGCTGTGCATTCCAGCTGCATTTAGATTTTTTTTTTTATTATTTTGCATTCTTTTTCTATTTTATATTACATTCCTTAACGYATTAGGCCTTTTAAAAATTTATTAGAGTCACTAAATTATTCTATTAGGGAATTGTTCCAACCATTTTGAAACTCATTTCATATAACTTTCTGGATCTTTTCTTGCTTTCAGATTTTCTTTTAATCATCAAGGAAATGAGAAATTTTATATTCAAAATTATTTTTCTTCCCAAGGCTTTACTCTTCAGGAATATACCTGAGTTCTGCCTATTTTTTTCTGGTCTATGTTCTGGCCTTTGCATCTAATTCTTTTAGTTAGATCTATGTTAGAAACTTTTTCCTTACTGTCGCTTTGCCTCTACCTTTATATTGTAGTGTTTTAGTTTGTTTGCTTGTTAGTTAGTTTGTTCTTTCTTGCATATCAACTTTTGCTATGTTGATGATAAAAGTGCATCCCTAAAACATTTTTTTTCATATATATTGTGTCCCTTTGTCTCTTGTGTATATATCCTCTATGCTTGCAACACCAATGTCTAGATTTGTGAGTAGAAATAAAAGCAATGTTGTATTGGTCATGTAGTAATAGGACATGTTTTATTTCAGTTTGTAGTGCTCCAGTTTGGTCCATCTTCCCTGATAATTTCTCTAACATATTTAACAATACATGAAGGCAACATGTACTCAGGTCATTATTCAGATCATGAATTATGTATGTCATCATTTGCCTCATAACATTGCTAATGTGAAACAGTAGAAGGAGCCTTGTGACAAGGCATCAAGATGATGTTAGCTGAACCTGAAAGTCAACGGTCCATCTACCTGTCTTCTGCTTAGTCTTTCTACTCATTTTACATTACTTTCCTATCCAAAAGGTACAATCCTGCAACTTGATGATTTCAAATTTTGTAGATACAAGATTTCAAAAACCTTCCACAGAAATATGGGAAAATATGTCCCCCATTTTTGAGGCATTACTTTGCCTGGGGCAATTGAGTTCCAGTGATCATAGATTCACATCCCATTAAGTTCTATGAGAATATTAATAATTTAAAATCCACAAAGCTGCTTTGAGAGAGTCTTTTTTTTTTTTTTTTTTTTTGTTAAGACACCTACTGTTAATTTAAATGAAAAAGCAGCATATTTAAATGAGCATAAATAAAAAAATTCTAAGTTAATTGAGCTTTATTTTGACTAGTTAATGAAAAATGCTTACTGTAGATAACATATGTATATATATAAAACCTGGAAAGGAAAATGTGTGTGGAATTGGTCATGATTTTTCCCTTTCTCATTCTCCTGTATATTTTTCTGTAATTCCTTGTTCAATAATGAAGAGATCATTTTAGCTAAGTACCATAATTTATTTATATAATAAAGTAAAACACTACTAAGAGTTTTACAAAGTTTTAGAATTAATAGGTACATTTTATCCCTAGGCACATTTACATGTGATACCTCTTCCATTTCCTTCACCACCACTGCTCTTCCATCCGTTTCCCCTCCTTTCACCCCCTCCATAAAGAAAAGTTCATATCACATTTAATTAAGAGGAATTTTATATTCTTTTGTTCCTCTAAGTGTTGTATTAGTATTATTAGAATCCCATAACCTGCTTATGAATTGTAGAAAAGACTTTATATAAATGTGAAGTCTATATTTTACAATAACRAATCATTAAATGATCAAGATATGATAGGAATATTACAAAAAATGCCAAATTAAAATGATCTCCTTTCAGTGTCATTATGTAAGTATAACATCATATAAATCAAAATACAATATATAATCATACCTCTATCATTCACCACCCATCTACYGCATTCACAGGATTATTAACTCTTATATGAGTCATCTGAAGTCTTAAAAAATTTTGTAATCTGAGATTTCTCCTTAGAGATTACTGATCTTTTTCATAATGAAATGGTGWGCATTATTCATTTTAAAAAAGACATTATAATACCTCTCCAAATATTTTTAAACATAAAACACATTTGCATTTATTGGAAGTGTGAAGCTCAACTCTACCATGTTAACTATTCTAAAGAATTACCTGATATATTACCATCTTTCATTTTCTTTCACACAGAATTTCACTTATTAAAACTGTGAAAAGTGCATACATATTTCAGTCCTATGTAATTAGTTATCCAAAACTATTTGCAGGTAATTTAAATGTACATTTTTCATCTCTAGTTGTCTCAAAAGAGAGAGAAGTTCTTCATTTTAGACAAATATATAAGCAGCGTTTGAGTTTCACTTCTTTAGCAAGATAAAGACAAAACCAATATAATTTGCCATGTAATTTAGTACTTTACTAATTCACTATCCTAACCATTAAAAATATGGACCTTCRGGGTGAACTTGAAAATTGCAAATACATCAGTTCTCTCCGCCAGCTAGCATTTCACAGCACAAATCTAATTTAAACCTAACTTGTATCCAGATGAAAATCAAAGTGAAATCTAATTTCTTTCACCTCTTTTCTCTAAAATAATTTCTACCCTGTCAAGAGAATAATCKGTATAAATACATACACATCATAGATCCATCAGCATGTGCAAGTCCTTTTCAATCTGTTCTAAATTTGAACAAATCTTGAATGTTTCTGGATCAAGGAATCAAGGWTGGGAGATAAGCACCAAAGTCAAGGGCTCTTGCAACAGTTTGCCGTAACATCTCTAGCAGTACTTAACTTCATGTAATGCTATGTGCTTATRAATCCACTTTCACAACACTAAAATCTGAATGTCAGGCTGCCCCTTTTTAAATGAACACACAGCTTTGCTCTCTCACTCTCAATCCAGGTCTGACTTAAGTCTCATCAACTGTCTAGCTGCTATCACTTGAGTCTGTAGTGTCAATTTAATACATTTGGCTTAACTACTTATCTTTGTGTAGGTGGTGGGAAAGAATGTTTGGAGCGGTGGAATAACCTTTGCATGGAGGATGATTGAACAGACTTGAATTCTTTAGCCTGCAAAAGATGGAAGCTTTATAAAACCTGAAATCTATTGAAAAAGTGGATAAGAACTAGGGAGGTTTTGAATGAACTGAGGCTTCAGTTACAAAGTTCAAAATTTGCAAAAAATATATATTTATATTTGAGAACATCTTCAAATATGAAGTTAAGTTGTAAAACTTCTAACCATGTGCAAATGTTTGATGTTTGCTTATTTTTAAAAAAGGAATGATCATAAAGGTATTTACAATTTATCGGGAAGCCATTGAGATGAAGATTATTGCCTGCTTCCTCAGTCCTTAACAATTCATTAAATATTTGCTAAAGACAAGACACTGCTAAAGACAAGTCATTTGGCCTTTGGTCAAATGTTCAGTTGTCTCRACTTGGAAGACTAGTCTAGTGTGCTTCTTATTTATTTCTAAGACTCTTCACTTTAGGGAATTTCAGTCAGCCTGAAAAAGCTATAACTCTAAAAATGCAAGCACTGCTACACTTACAGGTTAGAAATCATTATAATGAGTTTTGAATTTATGTAAGTTCCCTAATTCATTTAAGGTAAATGCCTGGACCGCTTTAAGAAGCAAATGCAGAAGTGAGTGCAGAGAAAAAAAATGTGCTTGATGAAATAAATCAACTATCTTTCTTTTCACAAATTAAGACTTCATTTCTGCTCAGTGTGGGTCTTATGTCCATTTTTTCAACTAAAATACTRACATCGTCATGGCCCTGTGTTTTTCACATACGTAGCAGCATACCTATAAACAGTGATTCCCATGGATTTCAGGCACAGGGTCACTAAAGACAATTTTGCACCWTTCCATAAGACTCAATAGATTGTTTGCTACAGCAGAATAAGATTTACATTTATATTTAGGTAACTGTGCCCAATCAATTTTTGAAGCAAAGTACTGCCTGTTAAGGCAGTAGAGAAGAAAAGCTTGGTTTTGGTTGTTTCTTTGGAGTAACACAAACTCTGGAGACGTGCTGCTCAATATCTGAATACATCATCTAAAAGATGTAAAGGAATCAATGTCTTTTTTTTTTCTTTTTTCCTTTTTTTTTTTTTTTCAAATTAAATCTTTTGTTGCTAGTATAAATACACTTGTCTCATTAGGAATATMATGCAAAATCTCCCCTCTTGGTTCCATATGCTTGGTTCCATATTCCACAATGCTAAGAAAAATAACTATTTCTCATGTCATACTTAGTTATTTTTCTTACTTCTTACTTAGTTTTCTTACTTCTTACTTAGTTATTTTTCATACTTCTTATTTTTCTTACTTGTAATTTTGGCTATTTTCTACATTTACTTGATGATTTAATAATTTCACATATTGATTTATTGACTTATTCTTAATCATGATCTTAATTGGAATATTGTGTCATTCCTTCTCTAATTAGTTTTGTTATAATAAATTAGTTCAGGAAAATGATGGCTTAAGTACATACTTACTTACTCAACTTAAAAAAAATAAAATCCCTAAAAAAGTACAGACTAAAAAAGTTCAGTATTCATTCAATCATATTACAATATTGGTCATGAACTGTGAGGGTATAGATAACATTAATTAAGAAAATAACAAATGAATATTTCAGTGCTTGGAAACCTATACCCAAGGAACTCTTGAATTTTATAATATTTGTGATTTATTGTCTCATAGATTATGTTGTAAATTGTAATAAAACCGAGATAGTATTCTTCTGGCTGAGGTGATATTAAACTGCTAGCATGGAGTAMCTGAAAGTGTTGCTTTTCAAGTAATGAAAACAAAAGCAAGAAATGGTTATAATCCATGTCATTTTCCACTCAGGTAGGGGTAACATGAATGTCAACCTATTTATTATTTATTCCTTTTTAAAAATTATAGAAATGTGAATAATACAAATTGTTCTTTCTCTTTTCTTTCTAAGACTACTGTGCAATTGCTGGAGTAGCAAAATTGGTGTTTCTTCCCCCACAGATATCAGAAACAGGTCTTTTAYTTAAAGCTTTTCAGACATTTTTCTGAAGAATCAGTTGTAAAATGCTAATTGTCAAAAGTGAAATGTTCACAGAATGTGGCAACATTAATGACATTTCAGACAAAAGATATATTTTTTAAGAAAACATTTGAATAAGGTAAAAATATTTCTTTTCAATCTATTTTTTAGCTCTCTAAAGTTAAAATCAAGATAATATAAGTACACACACATACATTTTATTTTATTTTATTTTATTTTATTTTATTTTATTTTATTTTATTTTATTTTACTAATAAATCTATTATTAATCTCTACCTTTAATTAAAACTGGAAAAAACACTTAGGATATTTGTGGATTAAATCTACACAGTAAATACATATTAATACCCTTTTCTTTCCMKTTATTCAATTTATGTTTGTTAGTTAAAAATTAGAATTYCTTGCAARCAAGTTTCCTTTTGAAATGTATAATTAGAAATAGGGAAATCTGCATTTTAATATTCATTAAAGGAAATACAAAAGCAAAATTCCATTTCCTCTTTATTATTTTTCCTACGGTATCTTCATTAGATTGTGTCTGCAGAACTACATTATGTAAGATTTTCTTCCTTTACTCTTTAAACCTCATAGGGAATTATATGTGACATAATTTAGAAAGATTTGACTTTACTGGGAAAAAAAATTCACCTCAGGATCAGAAAAAAATCAGAAATTTTACATCTTGGTAAAATCTGAAAATTTGCTTTGAAGACAAACATTACATATTTGCAGTGCAGAAAAAGCCTATGCAATTTGTGTCAATGGCARTACTGAATGAAGATTTTGCTCAGGTTAAGTTTTATGTTACAGAACAGTTGGATACACCATCATGTACTTGGTTTGAATTCAACTACTTTTTCTTCTTTTTAATAAATGCCTTTGTATATCTGAGTGTGTAAGTATTCTTCCAGTACTGTAGAAGTAGCTGAACTGATTACTTTTATGTTATTACCAGAATATCTAAGTGCTCAGATATTCCAATATTTTAGCTGTGTTTTCTTTCCTTTTTTAATGGATAATGATTTTGCAAGAGATTTTTTCTGTTCTTGACTCAGCTTCTCAGAAATTAGTTTTGAACTGGATCACTTTACAGTACGTGTAATATTAGCCATTGACCTTTACAAAATCAGCAGGAAATAAGTAGTGTGATAATAAGTAGTATGATAATAGGTAGTAATATGTGTCTAATTGTCACTTAGTCTGTGAGAAGTTATTCTTCATGAGAGCCAAATTACACTTTTCTTCATTAAAAATACAGTGTTTACATAAGTCATAGACTCACATATATTCCACAGTTTCAGAATGTCTCTCTCACAAGTTTCTCTAGCTTTTTTCCTTTAGGTGACCACTGTCTCTGTATGAGTATTTCATTTCAACATAGTTCTCACTGTTTCCTTTCACGTTCCATTTATGTCTCCTATATGGAAGAATCTAATCAAGCTTCTTACAATCAATTTTATTTGAAAAATTTCGGAATAAACCTTATTTATTTAATAGCCCTTGAAAACACTCGCTCTAGGGAACTCAGAGCCTTGAAATACATGTTAGATTTGATGTAGTCATTGGGAATAGAACTTTTCAACTATGACAGAGACATCCAGACTGAAACTTTCTATGAAAAAAATCTGGAGAAAATAGTTTATGTGGAAGAAAAAGGAAATTGTAATTAAAAGCAAATGCACTTTCAGTATACAAGCTTAGCCTGTGATAGCAAAAGAATGCCAAAGAATCCTAAACTGTCTCTTTTTGTGTATCAGACCACAATTTCCTAAAGCTAAAGCTTTAAAATTATCACTAATAATCTCTAGTGCACTAAAAATTTATTAGATTTCTAAAGTTATTAATTGGCACATAGCATTGATAATTGTATGACATTTTGTGAATATCAGAGTTCTATTATGTTAACCACTACCCAGATACATGCAGACAGTCCCTGTCACCAGCATTGTGCATTATAAATAAATCATAAGGGCAAATATTTTGCTTTCCACTTATCCTTTTCAAACAGTATTGACAATATAAGGAATTATGTAAATCTTTACAGTATTTGAAAATATGATTGTACTAGAAAGCAGTTGCCATTATTGGGTATYGTGGGTATGATTATACAGGAACTGTATATTATACAGAACTTATACATATATACGTATATATGAGTATATATACTCATATATATGTAATATATATAAATATATATATAGTATATATATATATAATACAATCTAATATTATATATTATATTAAAAAGAACTTAATAAAAAAAAACAAAAGAAAGAAAGAAAAAGAAAAGSATTCTGGGGGAAAGAAATGACAAAATATTTTTCTCAAGACTTTTCAGAGCATAATACTGAAAATATCCAAATACATTGTAAGTTTTAATTTTCTGATATTCCCTTTAACAAAATGTTATTCCAATTCTTTAGTGTCCACAAATACAAACAAGAGTAATTTAGCTTTCACATATTATTTATTTTAAAAAAGAAAAAAAATCCAAAAATTATCCACATTAATAATAAATTAAAATAATAAATTAAATAATAAATTAATAAATTAAAAGGTATTCTTCCAACATGTTCCCCCAAAAATAATAAAGAATTCCCTTGATAAAAAACATTAGTAGACCTCTGAGCAAAATTTCAACATCGTAGCGGGGGAAATAAGTCTTTCAACTTAACTCTTTGTTTGGTATAAAAATACTGACATACTTATCCTTTTGCTTTATTTGAATTCATTCTTTTGAATTAAGAAGAAAATAAAAATATGACAATTTTATTCTGACATTCTTTTCTTTATACATTCAATGCAGTTATACCACCGATTAGAAGAAATATAGCTTCAGAATTCCCAGGCAAGTGTGATATCCTTTTAAAAATTATAAATTCAGTCTTTATACCATCAAGATCTGATCAGTGTTCATTTACTAACCTTTCAAATTCTAGTTTTAATTTTGGATCCATTTAAATGGAAACTGTTTTACACTTAGCTGAATATAGAGTCTCAACTCCCCTTGCCCTGTTACTTTTTATAACAGTTTTCCAGAAAACAGAATGTAGAAAAATAAAAAAGTTAGATAAAATCAAATATCAGGCAACAACCCATATTCTTTTTATGTAGAAAGACACAAGATACCCAGGATTAAAAATTTTAGGACAAAGCTGTAAATAAGCTTCTTCTAATGACACAAGCTAGACACTCGAATGAATTAAACAATGGATGATCTCCTTAGTTCTTGCTATTTGTTAAACATGTACATGTCTTTTTTGTTTGAATTCTTGGGATCAGTGACAAGAGAAGATAAAAGTCCGCAGAGCACAATTATGCTTGTCAAAAAGCTCCAGACATTATCACACTTCTTGTTTCTAAGGGAGGGATTAATTTAATGATAAAGACTTCAAAAGAGCTGTTCTTCACAGCTTAAAAACTGATATATTTTTAAATGAAAAATTACATATTATAAATTTGACTTGTTTGTATCAAGGAAAATTTGAGGTTCTCCAATGGATCTTTTTCCAGAGCTTCTGTAGCTATAAGGCATATTGAAATCCTAGTTTATTATTTTATTTATTTATTTATTAAGGAAAAGCTAAGTTTAATCTTCTTTAACATATTTCAAAATAAATAAATATCAAGAAAAAAAAAGTGACGTTTTTTGCCAACTGAGCATATCTTTTGTTCTGTATATTGCCAAGGAAAGGGRTAGAAATAAACCCATACTTCATAGATAACATACTAAGAAGGAATTGGATGTTTCACAGAGGCTGAAAATTTTGCATCTGACTGAAAGGCCTTTTCTTAGTCCAGAATAAGTGAATGTTCTAAAGGTATATTCTTATCTTCCTACTGTTTCAGACCATTGATTTGTCTGTTATCACAGTAACTGAAGCACTGTATTTTTTTATTATTATTATTACTTCATTCTTTAAAGTAAAATATACTAAAAATTCATTTTTTTCTTGGATGATTTAAGATAATGATTTAAGTTTTATTACTTTGTTTGCAAAAATACCAGGAATTATCTAAACTGTAGTTGCCTTTCCATGTAAAATTTCAGTTTGGTGGAGTTTTTGAATCTAAATTTTTTAAGTATGTAGCAGTCATGTCTTTGGGGGTGAAGTTTCAGGATAATATTCTGATTGAGCAGAAATAGGATGAGAATAATTACATCAATATCTTTCTTGAAATGTACATAAAAATGAAAACATAATTAGTGGAAAAGTGGAAATAAAATCAACAATTTTGTTCTATGCCAATATGTGTCTGTCATTTCACAGACATCTCTATCCTTTCACTAAGGAAGTGGAAGATGCTTAGGCTGAATTTAATTCGTGGATGACCCAGACCAGATAGGTCCTGATGGTAAAAAATTGAGTCATTTTGTGCACCATCTCTGACACACACCGTTGTCACAGATTGTATCCCTCAGACATTAAATTTTCTGATGGGTATCTTTTCTGACTATTCTTTTAGGCTCATGCTATCTCTGTTCTAGAAAAACATCTCAATTACATTTCCTGAAAATCATGACCAGGCCTAGGCTACTGACACTTTCATTCAGAAACCTAATCATAAATAGATACGTGGCTGTCTAAATATTATAGACAAAAGGAMATCAATGGAGTTTACTGAGTCTGCATTACTATTCTTTTCAACCTACAGTAGAAGACAATCTCTGATCAAATGTGTATCTCTAGATATTTTCAACAGAGCTAGAAACTATCATTCAATCCTAGATATATGCACATTTAAATTTAGATATTTTATTCCACTGTTTAATTGTCAAAATGTACATGTCTATTATCACATCACAGAGTGTCTCAGACACCTACATGCAGCTAGTTAGTTTGAAACACTATCATGTCAAAACCTTCTKCTCTATCACCTACATGGTAAGTGCTGTACACTGAAAAATCTTAATGGGCTTCAGATGTCCATGCATTTACTCTGCAGTAACATTACCATAGTAATTTACTGAAATTTTATATTAAAATGATGATCCTCCTTTATTTACTTCAGAGAATTATAGGGCAAAGTTTTCTTATGTGAAATTTTTGACTTCAATAAATAACTCAACAAAGAGTCTTGCCTTTAGTAGCCCTTGTAAAATCTCTTTCATGATCTGGAGGAATAGGATCTCTTCAATCTTACCTTTTATAGTTGTCCTGATTTGAATAAATTACTCAACTAGTAACTGGGGAAGTGACTTGAATACCGTCTCGCTAACTACCGGTCCATACTTGGTTTCTTTACCAATAAACAAATAATGCATACCTGCATGCCAACAACTTTAACAAAACAGACTAAGAGTGAATCAAAATAAACACACAATGTACTTTCCTGAGAAGGAAGATACAGAACTTCTGGTAAAGAGATTTTCCATATAGGTTTCTCACATCTTCTGTGAATGCTACTGCTGCTTTGTATGTGGAGGCAGAAGCACTAGATGTTAATAGAGTCATATGAAGCATACTAAGGATAGGTAGTGAGCTCAGAGCAGCTGGGATCTCCAATGGTTTCCCTTCCATAAGCATGAGAAATMTGCATGTATTCTAGCCTTTCGTTTCTGTACTGTACAGTCTCCATTTTAGAACAGAATATTTGATTTAATCTATGCTTTTACCTGATAAAGCTTTTACCTCTATTCATACATTGCGAATCTTTCTTACACTTTTTTTTCCCCCAGTAAATTAGCACAAGTAAACAGGATGAATTAGAGGTTTGCATGTAGTTGCAGGGCTGCAGTCTCACCAGAATCACAGTGACAGGGTAAGACAACTCAATTAATTCGTGCTGCAAGTGAGGGATATTGTCAGAGAGCAGCAAAAGACAATTGCTTTCTTAGAGATGATGAGCCAAGGGCTGAGGAAGAGCCCATTGCAGGCTGATGGGAAATTGTCGCATAGGGTCAGAACATTGCAGGTACATCAAGATATCAGTAACAGGTCATTCTGCATCTCTGGTCTCAGCAAGTGATGAACCAGGATAAGAAACCATCCATAGAGTCCAGTCAGCTGCAAAAAGGGATGTGGCAGAGACAAAGCTATAACACATGACCAATTGGCCAATGAAGTAAACAAGCTACCCTTAGGGCAGGTCCAAACCCTTTAAGTAGTAGGGCTAGAAACAGGGCTATGAAGGAAAAGCTAAACTTAAGTTTTAATAGAGCCCCTAAACCCATAGCAGGTTGTGGGTACAAGTTCCCTATGAGATTGGTCTGTGTCCTTAAGACCTATTAATACAATCAAAGCTCTGAAAGTCTGCCTTTTCATGAAGGGAAGACTGTGGAGACACCCTTTGTGTGTGAGAGCAGTGGCAATGTATGCTGCTTTCTCTGGGGACAGAGAATCCTCTGAGCCAGCTGAAATATTATGGTTCAGGTTACAGGGCAGTCCAATGTTGACAATGCCATGGCGGGTGTCTGCTACACACTGCCTGATCAGGAAGAAGAAGTTGATGAAACTTTCTTCAGATAACTAGAATCAGAGCTATAATTGGACTAGACTCACGAATTATATCAAAAATCAACAAAATCTATTTTCAGATTTTCTGCGTGTTTACTTACCACCTTAGCAAATTCTTTTCCGTTGTTAATTAAATGAATGGATCAGAACAAAACAGTAATATTTGTACAGAAGAAAATGAATTTATGTTGTAAAAAGTAGTCACTTAAAAAGATCACCCAAGTTAGAAAGGCTTGACTAAAACAAGTGTGATAAGGTCAAATGATTTAAAAAATAATAATGAAGATTTAAAGAATCATAAACAGGATCTTCCTAAATTAGAAATACTGGTTTACTGAATTGTGAGCAGTCAGCTAAAATTTTGATTTCTTGGTGAGATACCACTATATAAATATTTATTTGTAAAGATTCAGCACTACTTTAGTAGATTAGCACATAGTAGAGATAGGAGGATGTCTCACCTCAAAGTGCAGCTTGTTTAAATGGAGTAACATTAACTTTTAAGAACATAAACATGCTGATTGAACAAAAAGTGTGCCAGATGCAGCCCAGATATATTTTAACTGTGACTCTTTATCTGCATTATAATACTCTTCCAACAAATCAGAAGAGAGTAGTAAGCCACCAGTAGTAAAGTAGTGTGGGAGCTGTGCCCCTAACATTAAAATGAATCTTCATATGAAAAATACAGAATATCCGATATAGAAATATCCTTTGCTTTTCTGATTAGGATACAATTGTAAAATGTAAGTAGGCAACCAAACTGACAATATAGATTTGGAGAATGAAAGTTATATAATTCCTGATTCACAATCCTCATTCTATATGGACAGATGGTATTTTAAGCATATTTTACTCGGAGGCAAATAAATCACTGATTTATGATTTTAGCTACCTATGGGAAATAACATTAAATCAGGATTGCATGTTCCAGATCTATCCCATCAGATATATGAACTGACAGAGGAAATAAAGGTATAATATACTACTGTGCATAYATTCATCAATTCAAAGGCATTTTTTCATTCAATGGAATTATCTAATCTTGTCTTTAGCTTCTAAGAAATCTAATGTTCTTTTGCTGCATATTGAAAAATGTCACTTTTTGTATCAATATAGTTTTGTCAATTTGTAAATTTTCTTCTGTAATAAGTGTCTGCCTACAATCTTGAAATAATTTTCTTCAAGCTTCTTGAAAAATATAACTTCAAATTTCACTTTCAGTTTTGAGGTATAGCTTTGTTAGAAAACTAAATACCTTATGGTATAAATAATGAGTATGAAATAGTCTTGATTAAATTTCATTTGTGTGTGTTCTTGCATGTTGAACTTATGATAAACATTTAGATGTGTTTCTTCTTTGCATTAATGGTAATAAATTCCTTATAAGCACAAAGTGATCCAAGAAGATATTTTCATTTTCATTTGTAGGTRTTTTGTTAAACCACTGCATACACAGAAGCATAATTTCATTCACTTGTCCCTGTAGCTGGCAGGGTATAGGTGTCCAAAGTGGCAAGTGACATACCTGTTTCAAGGAAACCTCTGTTATATATTTCTTCCTTTGTTCTTGAAACATCCCTCCTCTTCCCTGGCTCTACTCCTCCCAAATAAAAGCCCACCTCCCTCTGCACTCAAAAATGTCCTTTCATTCAGTTGCTCTGGAACGAATTTGTTAAGGAATCATATTCCTTTTGAGTTACATGGATGCTGAATACACATTCCTTTTATTACTCATATCATCATTACTGTTTTCCTGGCACATGTATGTAGCTATTGCAGCTTTCATATCCAAGATCTTTATTTTTTTTCCAAAATATACTTCTAACTAATGCTCATTTTGGCTCAACATCATGCTGTATCAAAGGGGATTTCGTATAGATGACAACTCTGACAACTAAGCCTGTTTTTTATTTGCCTGTCTTAGATTCAGAGTGGCTTGACTACATTTCAAAGGTCAATGCTCATTTTATTTGAGTTCTTACTTATTTTGCTTCTGTCCATCATTTTCAGGTATTATGAATAATTTTGTCATTCACATGTTGTGTTTTTTTTGTTGTTTCAAATTTTTATGTGCTGATTTAGATCATTACTGCAAAGATCATTGAACTGAAATGTGTATTTAATTATTGAAAATGTGCTCTTTTATTATCTGTATGTATTCAAGAATTGGGTCTACTCTTTCTGAGAAATAGCCCTTATTATGGGGTCCTTCAACATTCAGAAAGGGGAGATTGTATCTTTTCCAAGCTTTTAGTTGGGCTGCTCTTTCTGAGAAATAGCCCTTATTATTGGGTCCTTCAACATTTAGAAAGGGGAGATTGTATCTATTCCAAGCTTTTCGTTTTCACTAATGTAGATGCAACATCATCACAAATATCTTTCATCTCATTGTCTTTTGTTAAACAGTATGTTCCTCATCCAGTCTGTTATTTACCCAAGTAACATTCTTTTTCCTCATAAGATGGTTTCTCAYTACCAGTTGAACTCCTCTTTTATGTCAAGTCCCTTCCTGGTCTTACTGCCTCCTTCTGCCTATTAAGTAGATTCTGTCCTTTGTATATCATTATATTTATTATTTAAAGTAAATYTCTTCATTTCTTTCACTGCTCATTTTTTCTTCCAATCTGCTTCTCACCTATTTAAAATTTGTTTCAATCTAGAAAGAAAAATAGAAAGTAATACTTATTCTTTAAAGTTAGTGCTTTAGCCTTCAACTTCATCACAATCTTTTATGGCAGCACACAAGCACACACTAAGCAGTTGATGCTGTAAGACACATGACAACATGAAAAGTTCAGAAGAGTTTTTAAGAGCTTTCACGGCACATGTAAAGAGCATGACTAAAATTACTTTATATATATTTATATATATATAAATATACATTTCTATGGTGCACAGAAGTGTAGCTTACACTGATTAAACTATTTTTATGAAAACCCTACAGATGAAGCAAACGTAAAATTCTCAAGTAATGGTCATTTGAGTCCAAGATGAACTCATTGAAGTCAGTTCTTTCCTAGGAGGCTTCTACATTTAGGTGGTCAGCTTGAAATGTTCTACTGAATTTCAGAAGAGCAGATAATGTGGCACCCTACTGCAAGTCATTGAGAGCTGTGAGGGAGCCATGGGTGAGGATCTCGATATATGTCAAAGCAAGCACTTTAAATGAACATCACAGCCAGATAACACAGCCAGAAGGCCCACTAGGTTTTTCTTTTAGGTCAGTGTGATTTTGACTCAACCTCTAGGGGAAGAACTACAATGAATCAAAAGTGAACTCAGTGTCTAACCCCACAAATACTCCGTTTGATTTTGCCATTTAGGCAGCTTGGGCTACAGAGAACAAGCACGGGAGATGAATGCTAGGTTTAAGTCTGTTCCTTCTTATAAGTTATAGCAAGCAGCATACTACCAATTTTTATTCCTTCAAATGAACTCATACATTTTATTGTGGAACAGCAATAGCCCTAGTTCCACAAAGATTACAATTTGCCTAGGTTTAAATTGAATGATCTAATTGAAATCAAGGGGAATATTCATTTGTTTTATGTGTTTAATCAGCTAGCTGAAGTGAAGCTTAAATTAATGAATGTGACCTGTGATTCACCAGGCGTTTGAATGCTGAATATATAATGCCAAGTATAGATTTGCAGGGCAGAACGTGAAGGTTTTCGCTTTCATGCTAGACCTGTTTCCCCTGCTGCARTGCTGGCATCACTTTGTCTGCTCAACACAGCCCTGCAGCTCCTGGCTTCTTGGAGATATCCTGCTGCTGCACTGGCAGGCCAAATGGTACCTGGAGAAAAGGTCAAGGTAGCCCCTAAAAGAGCAGCAATGCCAATTGTGGGGTAATTTTCTATGGGACCAGCACCCCACTGCAACTGAGGCAGTGGGACAGAGCCTGGTCCCCATGKGGGATGATGAGACAGGAGGCTCCAGTAACCTTTTTTCAACTCATCTCATGGCTGCATCCATTCTTAATACAATATTCAGTCTTTTGGACTTTAATATTAAAGAACTATTCTTTACTCAATAGAATCAAATGATTAGTAGCTTGTGTACTAGCTTGTGTGCTGTGTTTACCCAAGTAGAGCACAAACTGAAGAGATCCAGAATATTCACAAACAACAGATAGCATTTATCAAAAAAAAGTTCTAGTGACATTCTAAAATTCTCTGTATTATTTCAGAATGTACCTGCAGCTCTATTATGTATTTTCAGCTTGTTTATCCATAAAGGCCTTTATTACTCCAAGAAAGACATAGATATTTTGGCATCAGTCAGACAATGAAATAAAAAAAATGAGTCTTTCATCCTATTCACCTACTGTTTGCCAACAGGAATAAAAACATTCTGCCAGGAAGTTACTAGACACCAGATTTCCAAAGGCAGCAATCTAAAGAAGCAGATGGGCATTTACTGGGAACTAGACATGAACTACTTTTGAAATCCCTATCCTTATATACCTCTAAAAAGTTAATTCTGTCCCATGAAAAGYCATGCTATTTGTCTTAATCCAATAAGATGAGGATACAAAAGTCAGGATGCTTAAGCCAATTTTGCTGGTAGCGTATTAAAGACTATGAAAATAGTGTCCTTGCTACAGGGTTTTTGGCACTTACCATAGGGAAAAAAAACAAGCAATATAACATTCTAATTGTGAATAGAGATTGTATTTCTTTTGAAATCAACATTTGTCATGTTAAAAATAAAAATTCTTTGAAACAAATTAATACTCAGAAATASAGACACTTTTAAAAATTAAATACATTTGGGGTGGGGAGATTTTTTTGAGTGATTGWTTTTTTTTACTTAGCTACGCTATTACTAAAGTGAATTCTACTCTTTTATAATGAACTATATGAAATTTTGTCATAACAAATCCTTAAAATTTTAAATCTCTAGATTTTTTGTCTCTAGGTCTGTTTCTGATTTTATTTTTGGTGAATAATTTTGTAGAATAAGTCAAAATTCTCAGCACAGACTTTTCTGAAACAATCCTATTATTACAGCCACTATAGCAGCTTTGTTCCAGAGCCATTGACTACTTTTTTGCAATAGCTGTCACTTTATTAAAAACATTGCTTCTTTTTCCAGACTTTGTCCATTATTTAGAAAGAATATTAGAAACTAAAGTGTTATTTTATAAAGGCACATATTTAAGAAATAGTTTGTCTTTTCTTGGTCTCTTGAAGCTAGGARCCTGTATAGATCCATTTCTTTTTGTTTCTGTAGACTCAATAAGCACTAACAGAATTCTTTCACTAGATCTACTGATCACATACACAGGTCARCTAACTCCTGAGGGCTCTTTCCTATTCCAGGACATTGAGAGGACTAAAGAAATTGTAAATAGGTGGACTGTGCTCTATAAGTTCAAGAAGGAGGTATCTTCTCCCTTTATAAGCACAACACATCTACAGAAAATCCTTTGTGGGCTACAGAAAATAAACACAATATGACTGTTTTGTCAGAAATGGAGGAAAATCCCTGATATTAAAGACTATATTTATAAAAAAAGTTGCAAAAAATTGTTTGTTTGGAAAAAAAAAAGTTTGTCATGAGTAGATGAAGTGATTACATTAATAGCCCTGTAACTTTTCCACTTTTTTTTTTTTTTTTTCCTCAGCAGTTTGATGGATGGTATTAGCTTTGGCTTGTCTAGGCAATCAATTAGATAAGACCTATCCCAACCCTGGCATTTGTTTAGATAAAGAGTTTTAAGGTGGTAGTATACATCTTTTGTTTCCTAAAGATCTCTTAGTACATTCTTGAAACATTTGTTTTTCTCAAAATTATGGGGAGGGAGAAGGCTGAACAAAAATAGTTGAGCAAGTGACAGTTTCCTGAATGGGAAAATCTTCTATGTTACATCTAAGTTTTGTTTTCCTGTTCAGCAAAATGAATTTATTTAGCTGGAAACAATTTAGAGACAACTTTGTGACGTGAAAATTTTAGCTGATCTGAATTCTGAATTGTACAAATCCTTCTATAGGCTTTTATAATGTACTCTAAAAAACTAGCTGTGGATTGGTTCTTCCAAGAAGAAATATAACAAGAGCTGACTAATCGCATTAGAAGCAAATCACAGTCTCCAGCAGTGGTTAATTTCACCAAGAAAATRGAATTCTGTCTCGTTAAAGGTGACTCTGGTCTACCACTGCCGGAGTCGCCTTGGAGGTTGTCACAGAGGATGAATTTCTGACTCCTGCTGGGACTGACCAGCAGAAGTTAATAGAGTTTCTTCACACCAACTGGCCACTTAAAACTGACAGTTCCCAATTAGAAAATACTCAGAAGAATATTTTATGTTGCCTCTTTAGAAGATTCTTTTAGGAATGACACCAAGGAGATGCTAGCACACTAAGAAGCAACAGTGGCTTCAGAAATCTAGAGCTGATGCTCCAAAGATGTCCATAAGATATCCAAAGATGTTAGTAAAATATGAAGCTGATGACAAATTTTTCAGTTAACTTCCAAGCTGATGTAGCACTTTATAATGCCTGGAAGAGGCAATTACAAGGTCTTTTTCATGGCAAAAAATATTTTCCATAAAAAGTCAATATTGCTACAAGAGATTTAGAGGACTAGAATTTCTGATTCTTTTAACTTTTAATYTAAATTTACATTTGTTTTAAGGTTGTACTGTAATTGTCTGGATGTTTTTAAGCATATTAGTCATGCTTTCAGTGCCATTCATATTGAAAATGGGGTTTTTATTTATTTGAATTTTTTAATTAGAAATAAAATTGTTTTATATCATTTCCTCAGGACTGAAGATGTATTTTGGACTCCCATCTGTTCATGTTTCAGGAAAATGTTAGGTAATGCTTGATGTACCATAGGAGCAGGTAGTCACTCATAACTGGAATTCTCTAGAATGCAAAATGTAGGGAAAATATTTGTTAAATGGCTGGGGGAAGAAAAAAAGAAAACAGAGCCACACTGTCGAGGAAAACTCCTTACTACATCGGTAGAGTTAGAGAAGTTAGAGAACAAAGGATACACAGAGAAGCATAATTTGGTAAGAGTTTTGGAGCATTAATAGTATCTTTTTTTTTCATTTTTAGACAGATACTACTTACTACAAAAGTAGTAAATGGGCAGGGATAGTTCATTCCCTTTCTCCAAATGACTTGTGGCTGCTCAGACTCAAGAACAGGCATTGTGCTGCTGCTTGTTTGTGCTCTTTTGGCCAACTGGGTTGGAAGAGGCAGATGTGCTTCAACAAAATATTTGAGAAAGCACAGCAGATGAGCTAAGCAAAGAAGAGAGTGATGACAGAATTTGCCTTTCCTACCCAGGCTGAAGTCCAACTGTTGTTCCTGGCAGCAATAACCCAGACTCAATCAAACCCAGGTGCAGAATCAGCCAGCTTGGAGGAGAAGTGTGTTTACATCTGCCCTTTTCTGACTCTAGGGCTCTGCTCAGAGGGAGGAACATGCTGTTGGGAGATAAATTTCCCTCCTTCTAATTATAGGCCTTGCCATCTTCTGCCCACTTCAAGTGTAAATCGCCTAATCATAAACAATTCCTCTTCAAAGCTCAACACAGATTGGATGTAATTCCCTGACAACACCAATCTGTTCACAGTATTGCAAGCAAAGGCCAGAATTACATTAAAGATCTTCTAGCTTGCTGAAGGAGAGAGAACTGAGTAATGAAAATTAAAAATACTGCAATAAAGCACAATAGACTTGGCAACTGTTATCAGGAGAGAGGACTAAAAACAGAARTACTGCAAATATCAATGATCAGTCAAGTCAAAGGAGAAGACAGGAAAATATTCACTTTCCATTGGAAAAAAATGTCACATACATATTTCTGCCTAGTAAAGCAAGTAGAAGGCAGATGGAGACTGTTGATAATGGTTTATTTACATTAGAAAGCCTGAATAATTCAGAATGACCAACATTTTCCAGACTAAACTGTAGAAGATCACATTACCGCTATATTTGCACATTTCCCTCCCCTCTTCCCTCTTTATTTTCTCACATACTGTCTGATCATGTATTAGGCTCTTGATCTTGTTAGAGTTGTCTGTACAAGTAATGTACTGCACATGAATTATCCTATAGGCCTGGAATTTCAGATTTCAGCAAGACAAATAACCACTCTGCAACACCAAARTATAACTGACAGGAGAGAGAGCATTTTCCAAAATGTTAGGAAAAATGACACACTTCCAGGATATGTTTGTGCAATGGTACTTCAATTCTCTGTGCTTTTTGGAAGCTATAAAAGTATTAATATTGAGAACAAAAATAATAAAATTATCAGAAGTGTTTTTGAAGCAATCGTTGCTATCAAGGCCAACATTTAATTTTATATTGATGCATCTTCATTGATTGAAATGACATTCTTCCTGATTTATGTCAGCACAGAGAGAGAACAAAATTAGGCCTTAAATTTCATACCTGTCTTGAAATCCTGGGTAGAAAGCTGGAAATGATCACCATATTTTAGCAGTGCCAAACTGCTAAATCTAAAAGCAATAATAATCCAAAACAATCAAGCCATGTCTCATATCTCAGCTTTGCAAAGTTTTYTGTTACTTCACAGTAAATCAGTATGTTCTGCATCAAGAGTTATTTACTTATATGTTTAGTGGATAGATCTATCAAGAAAAAATTGGGCAAAATATCTTACTTCTCTTTCCAGGTTTCAGAGTAGAGAGTAATTTTAAATCTACTTATCATATGAAAAATGGGCTGAATATTTTTGGTACTAAATCATKACTGTCTTTTATATATTTATGTGAGCAATTGATACAGACTGAAGGTAGCAAGTACAGCCAAATCCAAAATTTATGAAGTACAAGAGATAAAACAGAAAAATGATAGCCTAGTAAATCAACCTACAGTTACTTAATGCAGATGGTTCTCTAGTTGTTATRTACTTTGGGAAACACATAGACTTCCTTAATTTACACTGAAAGGTTAATTAAACACTCCTTGCAAGGAACCTGAAATATTTATATTTATATTTATTTATAYTTATATTTCAAAACATAAATCCTCATTCTATATAGAAAGAAAAAGTCCTTGTCAGTCATCACAAASAGTAGTGGCACATTATACATGCTTACTGCATTTCTGTTTGGTCACTCTTATAAAGAAAATATCTACTTCTCCCAATATTTTCATTATTATCTTAACCTCAACATTRCCACGTCATGGTAAAGAGATTTAACAAAGACATTTTGAACTAACCATATTTAATGTTACAAAAAACAATTAATATTCCATTCCTCCACCTAGCAGAGGAATAATTTGTTCCTAATATCACAGAAGATTTATATGCAGCTTTTTGTCATCATTATAAGCATATTATTGATAAATTGATGTATAAAAAGGTATTTTTTTYCCCAGACTGCCTGGCTTGGGTCTGACTCTTTCAGATGATCTGTTGAAGTGTTTCTAGGTTGGTCATTGATTTGCACTGCCACATGCCATCCAAAGGTTCAGGATGGGTGGACTGCGCTGTAGTATAAAACAGAGCTGTTACAATCAAACACATTCCACCTCCTCAATGCTTATACTATGTACTGAGTGGGCTGGGTTTTATTTCATTGTTATAAGCAGTACAAATATTACAAGTAAACCACAAAAGACTTTAGCAATGTGATCCACACAGGAGAACCATATGACACTCATTAATCAACATCATCTAGGGGAGAGGAGAAAGAACAAGGATATTATCTCCTATGCTGTAGAATTCAGGAGGAATGTATGCATTACATTTACAATCATTTAAGGAAGTCATGCTCTCTCTCATTTTTTTTTTGAGATAAAAATGACATGAGGGTGGACACACCAGAGAGGATGAATTATAGGAGGAAGAAGTGTAATAGGGTGTAATAGGGTAATAAGTAGAATCCYTAGGTGTAAAGAGACAAGGATATTCCTGTGCAAAGTACTCAATAATCTGCATTCATAGTTAGAATTTAGACTAGTTAGACATAGTTAGAATTTAAAGTATTGGAAACACTTGTTTTCTTGCTAACCTTTATTCTGAGCACATACTTCCAACAACAAACAGATGCTCAAACAGGAATAGCCAGCAAGTAATTAAATAGATAAACATCAACAAATATGAGACATGATTGGGGAAGCACAAAAGCACACATTCAGCCCACCTACATTTAGGATTTGGCTTAGCTGAAATGTCAAAGATAGAAGATTACGTTCAGTTAAGAAATAAATCCATTTTAGTAATCCAGGTAGAATGTGTTTGTGTCAGGTATCACCTGTGGTAGTTGCCTACTATCTCTGTTAATAAATGAGAKAAAAGGCATTTTAACACTCAGCTCATCTGTTCTATTAGCAGAGATGGAAGTACCCACTTTTCTCCACAGATAATGCTAAACAACTACATCRGATGTAGAGTTTAGAAAATATAAATACTTACTCCTGGTCAAAGGAACTCCATTCTGTGTCTCTTAAATTCTGAGAGGGAATCTACTACAATTCCACTAATCTGACTTTATGAATGGGAGAGAATTKCTTGAAAAGGGGCAACTTAGAGAAAAACTAAGGCCTAACAGAAGTTATGGCATTACGGAAGCTTGCTTGGGCTGATACACAGTTGTTACTTCCAATATGGTTGGTACACACGGACTCTTCTCCTTCACGGTTCCTCAGGCAGCACAATCTGCCTTCCTTGCAGCTGCAAGGAGAAGTAACGGAGTGGAGTGAAGACACTGCGGTCAAACTCTGCTTTACTGCCTGTGCTGTGCTACTGATGCACAGCTGCACAGTAGCTGTCCAATGGGAGATATATGATCAGATGTCGAGTAAAGGTGGCGAATCACTCACTTTGCTTGAACTTTGTTCATTACAACCTCATTATAATGTTAAAACACTCCTCCATCCCAAAAGTTACCCATCTCYAAGGTAAGACCATTCCTCACTGAGCGTGTGTTCTATATTTTCAATTGTCTATTTCTTTAAATGAAAGCAAGAGATTTTTTCATCAATCAGTAACAAAACTGACTACAGTCACTCCAGTCATGACTGCGCATATGTATATTACAGCTAGCTAAGAATCCCATGCTGTAGTACAGAAATTCCTAAACTAATATTCAAGAACTGCTTTGTAAATGGTGTATTTGAAAAAAATCATGCTATTTTAAACTTGACTCCTTGTTTTGAAGATGATCAGAGCTATAGTTGACAGACTGCTCATCAATCCAATGCTGTCAGAGTGTTTGGTATCCTTATTAAGAGATGAGTCAATTGATCCAATGATACAGAGAGAAAAGGTATCTGCTCTAAACCTAGGGACTTTATAGTCAGCGGTAAATACCACTTGAGAGTCTTCTTACAGTCTCCCTACAGATATGTTTTTGAAGTAGAAGGATTTTCCTTTGAGCTGAGACTTTCAATTATTTCATACATTTTTTTAGATATACTAAAGCCATAGCATAGCTTGCTGGAGCTAAACGAATCTGTTGGAGCAATGTCCAGCTCCTAAATACAAAAATGGATGACAAGAAATCCACAGGTGGATGACAAGATGACCATGAGGTAGCAGTGTGCCCTGGTGGCCAAGAAGGCCAAGGGGATCCTGGGGTGCATTAAGAATCCCTCCATTTCCAGAGGGACCTGGACAGGCTGGAGAGTTGGGCAGAGAGGAACCTCATGAGGTTCAATAAGGACAAGTGCAGGGTCCTGCACCTGGGGAGGAATTACCCCAGGCATCAGTACAGATTAGGGGTCGACCTGCTGGAAAGCACCTCCACGGAGAGGGACCTGGGAGTTCTGGTTGACACCAAGTTAACCATGAGTGAGCAGTGTGCCCTCRTGGCCAAGAAGGCCAATGGGATCCTGGCCTGCATCAGGAGGAGTGTTGCCAGCAGGTCAAGGGAGGTGATTCTGCCCCTCTACTCAGCTCTGGTGAGGCCGCACCTGGAGTACTGTGTGCAGTTCTGGGCACCCCAGTATAGGAAGGACGTGGAGCTTCTCGAGAGGGTCCAGAGAAAGGCAACCAGGATGATTAAGGGAATGCAACATCTCTCATATGAAGAGAGGCTGAGTGAGCCTGGTTTCTCTGGAGAAGAGACGGCTCAGAGCGGATATGATTAATATGTATAAGTTCAGGAAGGGAGAATGCAGGGAGGAAGGGGACAAGCTGTTTTCACTGGTGGCCAGCGACAGGACGAGGGGTAATGGCCACAAGCTGAAGCATAAGAAGTTTCGTCTCCAGGTGAGGAGCAACTTCTTTACTGTTAGGGTGACAGAGCAGTGGAACAGGCTGCCCAGGGAGGTTGTGGAGTCTCCTACTCTGGAGGTCTTCAAAACCCGCCTGGATGCCACCCTGTGCCACATGCTGTAGGTGTGCCTGCTTGAGCAGGAAGGTTGGACTAGATGATCTGTAGAGGTCCCTTCCAACCTTAAATATTCTGTGAATCTGTGAAGAAGAGCGTCTCCAGCAGGTCGAGGGAGGTGATCGTCCCCCTATACTCAGCCCTGGTGAGGCCACATCTGGAGTACTGCRTCCAGTTCTGGGCTCCCCAGTACAAGAGGGATGTGGAGCTGCTGGAGAGAGTCCAGTGCAGGGCTACCAGGATGATCAGGGGCCTGGAACATCTGCCCTATGAGCAAAGGCTGAGGGAGCTGGGCCTGTTCAGCCTGGAGAAGAGGAGGCTGAGGGGGGACCTGATCAGTGTCTRTAAATACCTCAAAGGAGGCAGTGAGGAGGACGGGGTGGCCTCTTTTCAGTGGTGGCCAGCGATAGGACTAGAGGAAATAGCCACAGGCTGAAGCACCAAAAGTTCCACAGGAACTTAAGGAAACACTTCTTGACTGTGAGGGTGACAGAGCCCTGGAACAGGCTGCCCAGAGAGGTTGTGGAGTCTCCTTCTTTGGAGATCTTTAAAACCCGCTTGGACACAGCCCTGTGCCCCGTACTCTAGGTGACCCTGYGTGTGCAGGGGGATTGGACTAGATGACCTCTGAGGTCCCTCCCAACCTTAAGCATTCTATGATTCTATGAAAAACAAAAAAAAAAGCCAAAGAGTCAAAGTAGTGCTTATTTATGCAAAAGAATACTGTCAGACAAAGAATACAGATAGTGATAAACATATATTGAGCATGTCTGTATCAGTGGAATGCCAAGATCCCAGTGGTACACACACAGTGGTGCCATGCACAGAATCTAACTTACCTCTGGATTTGATATAACTGTGCTTGGTGAGTTAATAAGCCATATGCTTCTCAGCAGGCCTTACTGCTTCAGGATAATCCTTGTTCTGCTTAGGCTGTACTCTCCAGGCTTAATTGGTGTTAGCCTGGTGGTGTCTGCATGTTTTAAGCATACTCATTTCCTGACCATTTTTCATTAAATATATGTGGCCCTCTGACCATTTTTATTCCTCCATCTGGCATGCAACTTCAAGACTGCTGACTAGCTTTTATCTAATTTCAAGATACATTTTCTCATCTGAGACTGTGAGTGTATACCAAATGCACTTGGACACTACTCTGAAGGAGGATGGAGATAATCTTCATCAGAGAATGAAGGGTCCCAGGCAGATAAATTTTGTTCACAACTTATAGCTGCAAGTTGCATACCTGCAGAATTTAACTTTAGTCACCTTTTGGTCAGGAATATAACAATCAAYCAATAGCACTTAATTAATTAATACAAATAATTCCAGCATTCACACAAAATTATTCCAAAATATGGAAATGTCTATGCCAAGAGCAATAAAGAGAAATGAAGACTAGACTGTAGCATGGAAAACTAACAAGTAGGGAACACCGAAACAATAGCTGGGTGAAAGGAACAATGAACACAAAAGCAGATACTGAAAGTGATTTCATTATTGCATTGCAGGACTTGTTGTTTTTACTGGCTACATCATGTAGACTAACCAGAAGCTGACTATTCCTTCTTTCGAAGGAATATGTTGTTTTGCTAGTTAGATAGTAATTTGCAGCCATTTTACTACTACAAAGTTTGCACAATGCCCATTCTTAGCTCCTATACCAATCTCTGGACTTAGGTTAAAAAGTAAAAGGCTTATATATATTTACATGTATTATTTTAATTTATATATATAACTCAAGAGGAAATATGAGGACCTTTGTTTCTGTTATATCCAAAGTTTGAAAAGGAATTTTGTGGAAGACAAGAGACAATAAGTCCCTGAAATCAGCCAAAGTTATAAGAAAACAATTTCAGTTTTTATATTAATGTATTTTGACATTTACATAGATAAAAAGTCCCTCTGTCTTTAACTTAAATCAGGYGCTAAGGAACATCTGAAAGTATAAGTCATTTTAATAGAATTTCAGTTTTTATATCATAATATTATCCCAGTAGAATTGATTTTTTTATAAGTATATATAAGCTCTGTCTTGAATTTGATTTCTAAGAGAGTCTGTTACTGTACCTTGCATTTTATATAGTTCTGCAATATATTGTAGTCTGTGAGAAGTGGTGAGCACACTTTGGCTGAAGGACATGCTGATGATTTATGGAACTGAAAGTCCATACACCTTAAATTAAGTTTTTGAACTACAGTGTAATTTTGATCATGTAACAAGAAAATTCATTTACAAAGACTACCCCACAGCTTTGAAAGTCACTGTAAAGATTAAGTTCTGTTTGACAGAAGGTGGAAGATTTAATTTTGATTTTTTGAGGAAGGAAAATCAGATTATCAACCACTTTAAGAAACATTGAACACACTGCTATAAGTGCTRCCTCTGTTTGCCATGTATTTCATGAAGTATTAAACAGAGGCTCATCTATTTATCAAAGTTTATTGCACCATACTAATTATGCCAGTGATAAAAATGCAGTAATTCTCTTCTAGACAGTCTGCTTTATATCAGTGAAATATAAACAGCAGAAAAGCAAGCAAGAAGAATCTTCTATAATCAAGGAAGCCCAAAAGGCCATATCACAGATAGAAAAGCCAAGACAATATCTGCAGGTCCAGCAAAAGGGACACAGAGGAGGCAAAGTGACACCTCTCCCTCAGAGGCCCCTCAGGGCTTTTGAGCAGAGCTCATTAAGGATATGGAGAAGAAGTCCTGAGGAGGGTGGGAGAGGGTGTTTGTAAATGTACGAAAGGAGCAAAGAAAATGTCAAAGGTTTATTTTCATTGGAGCCCAAAACACATATGAGAAGCATACATACTGTATATATCTTCTAAGTTCCCAATACAACCAGTAGAAAGCTGGCCAATATAGTCAAAGGACAGCAAATTCAGTTGATGAGTGAATAGATGTCTATCTTATGGTGACCTCTGTTCTCCCTTGCTAGTTTTAAACTAGGRACTTAATTCAGTTGGCCATATATTATATAAGATACTGTAAGATATCCAGTGTTTCACGTTTAACATCAGCCTTTAATATACAACTGCTTGTTCCTATGGGCTTCTTCATATTAAAAAAGTCCTAAAAATTGTCTTGTGTCAAAATTTAGGTGTGAATAAGAGCAGAAAGAGATTTTGAATCTCTCTCAACTTGACAAAAGTTGATCCAGAATCTTCTATTTTTTTCCTCCACTTTAATAAGGAAATGATATGTAGAGGAAATAACTATAACATTGCAAGTGATTCAAACATGCTCTCAAAGCAGATGATCACAAGAAAGGCCTGAAAGAGTAATATAACAAATTTTTATGCAGCACACATTTTTCAAGAAATTTGTTTTGGCCATGCTTGCCATGCTTGTTTGTTTGTACCGTGTAAACATTTGGGAATGGAATTGCATTAGCTCAGTTGTTTGCAGAACACAAATACAAAAATTCTATTAGTATTCAGAAGAAACAAATGTTACATTCAAATATATAATTATAAGCTACTAGTGTCCTGTCTTAGGGCCCTTAATTATAAGCTCATCGTATATCCCATCTTTTATTTGCCATTGAGTCATCTGTGCCAGAAAATGCCAGTCTGCATCAAGGCCATGGGTGCATCAAGGCAATTTTCCTTCAAATAGCTGCGTACTTTATTCCATGATACCTTTGATATGTCAAAGAAACTTCTTCTAAGAGTCTACTGTGCCACTGCACTAATCACTTTCAGAATCTAGCTAAAAAAATTCTTTTCTGTAAGGTCTATAAACAGAAGAGATAGTTGGTATGCTATAACTATACTGTGAATCAAATATGTTTGTCATGGTTACGCTATATTTCCCCTATTTCTTCTGCTATTAGGCTCACACTGTAAACTGTTGAGTTAGGAAACATTTGAATTAATTTGAAACTAATTAATTTTATGACAAATCAAAGATGTCACAGGATGGCATCACTGTCCAACAACAGACATTTTAGTTTTTTGGTCTTGAATAGAGAAACTATAACCTGTTTAGCTACATGGCAAGCAAATGCCATTATGCTTTGTAAGCATTTATTAAAGAAAACACAGAGGGAACAGTTAGAACATTAAACAAGATTTTCAAGATTCTCTTCCTTTAATTGTGGGATTTGTAAATGAAAGGTCACCCCACTCTTATGATATATTAAAATGATATTAGTTGTGTTTTTGGACAAAAAAGAATACGCTACTTGTTGGGCAGATGTTGTCATTCATCTTGGAGATTTTATTCAAGACAAAGCTGGGCAAAATTCATACAAAAAAGAAACTGCAAGAAATACTGGATGATAATCTGAAGACAGAGCAGTAAAGGAATTCTGTTATCAAGAGTAAAGACATATGTAGATAGAAATATATTCTGCTAAATATGCTTTGTAAAATTAGCATTCCAGTCTGTACTGGAAAAAGGCCCATCTCTATGGCCCTGTATGCTCAGCAAACTGCAAAAAATCTGAAAAAACAGAATGTACATTGTGGAACTAAAAGAGAACAAAAAATTTCAATAGTCTGAAAACATATGAAGACAAGCTGAGAGAAATAAGATAGCTAAGTTCTTCCTATTAAAAGGAGAGTATAATCAATATAATTTGTAACTTTCTCTGTAAAATGGTTAAGACTTCAAGTGAAGCACAGAAGATACAGATAAGATAACAAATGGACATTCCTAGCAAAAGAGTGRATTATCTAGAAGTTAGGGAAGTCTCTGTTAGGGAAGTCTTTCATCCTTCAAAGTGGAKGATGAATAAATTACTTGGGAGAAACAAGACAAATATATTTTCTGTTGTGATGCATACTTTTAGGTTAAGGGATATCACTGAATCCAGCCAGTCTTTAAACCATCTTAGAAGCTCCTGTCATGCCTTCTGGAGATCTGGAAAGTGCAATTAATCAAAGAGTGAAATTTTTGTCTGTTTTTCTTGCATAAAAATCGTTGTATTTTATACAGTTATTTACATAAAATTGTMTAGTTATTGAGAATTGGAAACAGAGTTCAAATCACAGAAGGCCAGGCKGTTGATTTATGAAGCAGGAATGACATAAACCTAAATTATTATTTAAATCACAGTAGAATATTTTTTCTCCCTTTTTAATATGAAAATGAGAAATTTCAATTACTTTAGGACTATACTGTGGCTTTGCAAAACACTACAAAAGAAACATTCTGTTCAGCAGAAAGTTGGGAGGAGTTTTATTTTGCATTTAAGAAAAAAGTCAGTTTACTAAACATCTTGAAAAAAAAAGCAGAGAGCTAAAAAACATGAGACCCTACTATATCATTAGATTTTTCACRTGTCTGCTGACAACATATTCAGAATTTTTGCTTTTTACTTTCAATTTCCTTTTGAGATGTGCAATGGCACCTTTTTCAGAAAGACAACTATCAAATATCCACTAAATCAAACACAACTAATAATATGTCTAGAATATAGGTATGGAAACTTTTTGATTAAAACATTCTGAATTTTCATCACAGAACCAAATGTTATGGGAAGTGGAGGGAATCTGCTGTGCATCAGAACTGTAGAACTCAGTTGTAGGACTGAGTTCTTTACTGTGAAACAACTCTTAGGGTCAAAGGGTGAGTAGATCCTGGCATGACATAAAGATAAGGCTAAAAGTTTCTGCATTGGCTATTTCTATATTCAGTGTGAGGAGTTCTTACTACTCAAGTAGTAAGAAAGGACTGATAAGCATAAATCGATCAAAACTCTACTGGTAAAGCCTATGAGTGATATTATAACGTTTTCAGATAAAAATAATTCTTATCTACACCTATACTTGAGAAAGGTGTATGTTGTATTGTTGAYCTAGTTTGTTAAGACAGCATGTTGTCTGTAATTATTCCGTATATATATTTATGAACATCTGTCTGTCTGTTATCCTTATCCAGTCTCCACATGATTTTTGAATTGATTAACTAATTTTACCCACATTTAAAAAAGGATAAACATTTCAAAGACACTTTGGTCTTATAAATAGCCATCTGGGCACAGGAGAGAGGGAGAGAGGAGACAGTTGCAGTACGAGAAGACCGAAGATCTTTGTCTATCTTATTTGGTAGACTACACATAGCCCATACCTGAGGAAGATACCATAAATTTCCTCACTAAAGGATGGTCTTCAGTTGCAATTTGCCCTTTATTCAAATTCAGATACATCTTTGTAGAAATCAAGGCATTGTCCCTTTCACAACTTACAGATATCATAACTATCTGTTTTTGGAGATGTTCATTTGCTCCTTTCATCTTATGATYTATAACCTTTTTTTTCCATTTCTCCCTCTTAACCTATCTGTGTRTGATGTACTGGCTAGGTCCAAAAGTAGCTCAGGACTTTTTCTTGGGAAAGGATCATACTATACATTATCATATTGCCCTTTTGTCTTCAGAAAAATATTACTGGCCTAAGAGACTTCCCTTGCAACTAGTCAAAGGTAATCAAATTGATGTCAAATATTGGAGGAGATAGATGAGTGTGTATCTCAATTCTTAGCACATTAATTAATTAATATTAAAAAGCCTGCAGAAATATTAAAAGCAGTTGGAAAGTTTGTTTATCTGATTCTCAAATGTCTCCAGTGCTATAATACTATTCAAACTAAATTAGCATATGAAAACTAGACTTGAGTTATAATGTATAATATTTGCTATACCTTTTTCCTCTTAAATACAGGCTTAAACCSATATTGTTTTTATGGGAACATGGTATTCTCACTTGCCAGGCTTACAGAAAAAAAACAAAAAGAAGTTGTGGAAGAATTGCTTGRAAAGGCACTTTGGAGAAAAGACTGGAGCCAAACAGAAGCTTTGACATTACAGAAGCTTCCTTGGGGGGATACACAGATGCCACTTCCAGGATGGTTGATATGCAAGGACTCTGCTCCTCCACGGTTCCYTATGCAGCACAGGCTGCCATTCTCACAGCTGCAAAGAGGAGTAAGAGAGGCTGGAGCAGAGTGAAGACRCTGTGGCCAAACTCTGTTGTACCCCTGTGTTGAACTGCTGATAAGCCGCACAGTGGCTGTCCAGTGGGAGATATATGATAAGAYGTYTGGTGCTGAGCCAGCAAGGGTGGCAAATCACTCCTTTCAGATGAGYTTTAAATAACAATATTAAGTATGACYATGGTCAYTCCAGCTCCACCTAAATGTAAGGAAAAAAGGATAAAAGGTGAACTAAGGAGGAAAGATGTGAGAAGAAAGATTCCATTGTAACTTTTGGGTCAGTCAGTGGGTTTAACCCCTTTCCTCTCCTTGGGTTGGAACACTACCTGGGGAGACTCCTCGAGACTGAGAGCCCTTTCTCATCTACTGGGGTGAGTGATGATTGAACATTTGTACATCARAGCTAGACAAAAATCCCACATTGTAGTAGAGAATTTCCTGTACTGATATCCAAAACCTGCTTTGTAAAGGTTGCATTTGAATAAATCATGCTATATGTGAAGCAAACTACTGAAGGCAATTGGATCTACAATCAATAGACTGTTTGTGAATCTGATACTGCCAGCATTGAGCTTATAGCTGATCATACTATTGAATAAACAGTGATCTTGAATCACTGTTTGGAAGGCAATCGGACCTATCGTCAACAGACTCTTCGTGAATCTGATACTGCCAGAGTTGGGCATATAGCTAACAAAGTATTTGATATCTCATCCCTCCCCACAGCTTTCAAACTGTAACAAAAGTAAAGTAAAAGCAAAGGCTAAGTGGTCAACTTCACATGTTAAGCAGAGTTCTTCATGAAAATAACTCAAACACAAGWTTATGATTATTAAAAGTGTAGTTTTTCTCCAAATGGTCAAGATGTATATGTGAAATAACAGTATGATCTTTGGCAAATCATTTAACACATTTAATAAACATGCTTTTTATTCACAAAGACCTATGTATCTGCTCAAATATCTTGACCAGTTATCTTCCAAGCCATTGGCAAAAGTGCCAAAATTGGCATTATACTGTTACATTTCTTTCTGTTATGTACATTTCCTTCTGTTGGAGGAAGCTCATAGGAGCTGTTGTAATATCCCTGCTAATAATGATTGTAGCTAATCCTTAATTGTCAACACTAGTCAAAAGGACTGCCAAATATATCAAGCTGTCATCTGAAATCTCTGTTTTCGCTACTTACATGGAAAGCGTATAAAACAATCAGTTTAGTGATTGAGTTCAAATGGCAAAGATCACAAGGCTAAGTAAAACTGAAGATATGAACTGCATGTCATAATTCCAATTTAAAAATGATAAGCTCTTAATTTTCTCTCCTGTAGTTTCTCTTTTAATATTTTCAGTCTATAAAGACTGGTGTATTTATATTCTGTGGAAAGTTAACCTTTCTCATGCTTTCTCTGATTTTTATTCAGCATGCCATATCATGCTGCAGGGTGTCTGACACCTCTTCCCCTATGCACATATGAACTGTGATCAGCAGAACATCAGCTTCAGGTAATTGAAAAAAGAAGACCTTGTATCTTCATTTTTGTGTTTCAAATTAGCCATCGAGGTGTACACCATGTATAAGGCATAAATAATGGCAGAATTAGGAAYCCCTAATCTCTAATTACACTATGTGAAGCTGTACATGAATAAAACATAATGGAATGTTGACATAATTTGTTGCAGACATTAATTGCTCTCTCAACTGGATGTTCAATGTTGCAATTTTGAGGGATTAAGTAATTAAAATAAGCTAGATAACCTCTCAGACTCTACTAAATTTAGATTACTGAATGTGAGATTTGATCTTACTCAGCACTGTCACCTCAGGTTCTGTCCTCAAATTGAAAAATATTTTTCAGTCAAAATAATTAATTTCTCACAACATTCAGAGTTTAAACCGTTAACAAACCAGATATAATAGTCAACATTGGATGCAAACCTTTTCAAGGGGATCCAGGAACAGCAACAATAACTGTAAAGCTGAAAATGCTTGTTACTTTTGGCATCCATTTATTTCCATATTTCAAGATCTACTATCTCAAAATGCAAGAGTGTCTTACAAGGATATAGAATGTTTCTGTTTAATCTATTTTAAAAAAATAGATTCCTAATTCTGATTCTGAATTTAAATTAAGTATATTGCCCTGTCTTGAAACTCTGAGTCTAGTGGGACCCCTACTTCTATGCTGTACTTTTCACAAGATCCCCATACCTTCCTTTTACAATCCAGTTTTTAATTTTCCACCACTGACATCACTTTGCCAAGTATAATGCCTCAGCATGATTTGCTAATGTTCTGGTAGCATTTCAGTGATAAAGGCTATAATTGTTGTAATTGCAGCCTGGAAAATGGAAATATCAATAAAAAACATAGTTTAGATTAATATTATCAAAATTAGAGTTCTTAAAGTTAAATTCTTAAACCTGTATTTAAACATAAATATCTTGATATTTTTTGGAAACGGGAGCAGCTCTAAAACTGTAYGAAAGCTAAGCTAAAAAAATGTAAAAACCTATGAGCTTTTTTCTTGATTTAATTTAGATTCCTAAGTACATATTTAGAAGCTGCATAGCCTTAAATGTAAAGACAATTCTTTTGCTTTTATTATCACTTCTCTGTATTAGTTCTGTTTCATATTGCCTATTAACTTGAGGTCTTTCAAGTAGAGGTATTAATTTTGGCTCTACATAATTATTTAAATAAATAAAAATATGAGGAATTCATGTATTTGTTAGGTTTATACCTTCATAAATAAAATTTATATTAATCTAAATCAAGACTTTCAGACAATGGGTCAGTTCAAATAAAATACACTCAGGGTGTATTAATTTTTCAGTAAATCATAGTTTGAAATCTTTGAAGATAAATTGGCATAATCTACTCATAATTAACACTTTTTAAGACATTGTCAAAAATGGGATAAATACCACCTTGAAAAACTAAATGTCAGAATCTCTCTCATTTTATCTCCAAATCTTTCAGATGTGTCTTCTGAGGCATATTATGTTTACTAACACAGAATAGTAGGCTAATAGCAATTAAAATGCATTATTTGTCCTGAAATGTTTTAACTGGTTAAATGACTTCAGTTATTAATGTGGTATAAAATTCAGAAAAAAAGCACCTGAGAAATAGAGCAGCCCAAGCATATTGTTTAGAATACAATATATATTGTATTCTAAAAAGAGAGTTTAAGCAAACAGATTATGCTAGTTGTATGCAGGGGTGACTGAACAATTATTCAAGAGTATGAGATTTTTATGGCCACTCTAAATAGCTTTATATATATATATATATATATTTATTCATACCAAATTTTGGTTCAAACAGGAAAGAATTTTATATTTTGTATGCATTCAGTCTTGCAAATAAGTGGTAGTGTTTCATCAGTGAGAATCAGTGAGAAAGGTAGACTTTCACTGATTTCATTTTAGCTGAAGATATCTTAACAATTAATTATTTCTGATTTTGGACAGTCATGTCACCTTTCCAGAGAACATTGCTGTGAACTAACAGAACTTAGTTCAAATTTATTTTAAAAAAATCAATATATCTGTCTAGAATAAAAAATATTCTCTCCCCTGCTCTTAAAAGATATTCAACTTAAGAAGATTTAACATTTAAGAGGGCAAATACAGTCCTTATTCTACTTTTGATCTTGAAATAATATTTTTATTCTCCTAAGTTTCTTTTTTTTTCATATTAAAGAGAATGGTTTGGGAAGATAGCTGTCTTTCATAGCCAAGTAGAGAGACCAAAAAATATTTTATGCTACTTGGGAGTCTGAAAGTCRATGCATGTTCAGTATCCTTGAAGTGACATTGATGGGCTTAGAACATTGAAGCAAAATGAGACCTTTTGAAGTTAAACTKTTCCATAAAATAAATAAAACACTCTGCAGCACATATATCCTTTACTTTACCTAGTTGAATAGCACTGAATCAAAATTAATTGTCTTTGAAATGCATATGCTTTACATCTTGAAGGCTAATCATTATCACTGAAGAAATGTCTGCTGTACAGTGAATAAATTTGAGACAGAATGAAAGTCTTTTTTTTTTCATATTCTCTGCTTGCATTTTGGTAGCATAACATTAATTTGTGAAGAGATAGGCCTGTTTTAGCCAAATAAAGTCCACAGAGTCAGCTCTGACTCCTTTACTAATTATGTCACATTGGTGAAGCGAGAGAAATACATTATGTTATTCACCTGTTGAAAAAACACAACTTAAGAAGTTATTTGCCAGCTCTACATTTTCTTTCTCCTCTCCTTCTAAAACAAGGAGTGCCATTTTGGTAAAAGGAGATTGGCCTTTCTCAGGACAACTTTTGAAACTTCATGGATAGCTGGACTCTAGGCTTATGATCTAGACTATGTTTATGCAGTCTACTCTTCTTCAGTGGGCAGAGTTGTTAGAGCATAAGTTACTTTTCAAGCCACTCGGCTTCTATGCTAAAGGTAAGAACTATCATTCAAGTCTGGCAATGTAAACTGAAATTCAACTTTGAAAAAGGACTATGTAAACTGAAATTCAACTTTGAAAAAGGACTTTGTTCTGTTTCCACTATTCAGTGGAAGAGATTGTCATCTAAAATATAGAGGCTCTCACTTTTGAGCCTACATTTCTTTTACAAACTAAGAGTCACTTATACTATTTAATTTCCATCTGCAGATTTTCAGATTCTCCCTGGTGGTGCATATTATTAATCCTGAACACCTGTTTGCACACATTGATCTTGGTTGCCACCTGTTTCCAAGTTCTGTATGAATTCTGTATGAGGTATAAGTTCTTTAGGACAAGAAGAAAGAGGCACAAACTGAAGCACCAAAAGTTCCACAGGAATTTAAGGAAAAAATTCTTGACAGTGAGGGTGACACAGCACTGGAATAGGGGCCAAGAGAGGTTGTGGAATCTCCTTCTCTGGAGATCTTCCAAACCCTCTTGAACACAATCCTATGCCATACGCTCTAGGTGACCCTATGTGTGCAGGATGGTTGGACTAGATGATTTCTACAGATCCCTTCCAACCTTAAGGATTCTATGATTCTATGATTCGGTCTTGATGCCAGAAAGAGAGGCACAAACAGAGAATGGGTTGCAAAGTCATGATTCAAAAGCTCCAGGCATTGGCAGAAGCCTGAACAGCAGGTCAAAAGATTTGCATCAGAGGAGAAATTCTGCTCTACTGTATCCTGGGAATGTCCTGACCTTGCTCCAGGAAAAGCCCTGCAACTACGTCATCTTAAAGTATGTTGACACCTGGATGCCATGACAGCAGGAACAACCTGCTGCCAACTTTGAGGATGCCCTAACCAGGCAGAAAGCAAGCTTCTAAAATATATATGTACATGTAAATACACGTGCAGCATTTTTTATATAGTCTGGCTTATGACACTCTCCTCATAATTAGTGCTGTACATGTGAATGGAGACTGTGTAAACAATAATTTCTATGCAAGGAAAATAGATGAGTACATGGGAGAGGACAGGCTGGACAGATCTTTGCATTGGCATAACTTGATAGCGAGAAAAAAGCAATGGTCCTGATTATGATAACTCTTGCTAATGGACTTTTTCTTAATGCAAGGAKTAAAAGCAATGATTTGTAATGAGCATAGAACCTGGAGTGACGTATGAGCATGGAAGTACCACAACACCTCCAATGGATGAGGATTTGGRCTAGGATGGGAATGCTGTGAGCTCATATAAACACACACCAGAACCTACACGGAAGAACTAGCTGGCCATCTGCTTATCAAAGAGAGAAGATCTTAAACAGATCTRTATAGTTAAGGGCTATCTCAGCACATTGTTGGCAGGACTGCATAAAGGACAAAGCTCAAGCTGACATGCACTTAGGAGCCCAGCTCCCGCATTGTTATTCATAACAGAAGCATGATAATATTCAAAAATATTGTTATGTATCTTCAGTCTATGAAGAACTGCAGGAAAAGGCTATTGTAAATGCAGCAGAGAAATAAAGCATAACACACAAGTATGGTAACTCAGGAGGAGACAGATTACTGAAAGATAACACTACACACGTAACTAATAGGTTTTCTGTTATGATAATTCAGCAAATTCAAAAGAAGAATAATTAMAGATATAGATAAGCACAAGGAAACCTGTACAGCAAATAAATTGATGTTTTAAACAAATATTTCATTATGTTTGACAGATTTTCATTCAGAAGTCAATAGACAAAGAAATAAGCATTTTCCTGAAGTGTTGCATTTTAAGGCAACGAATATTCATCTTTAATAACAAACCTGTAAATAAAGCTAGCTTTTAAATTATATATGGGGATTTTTTTTTCTATTGTGTTCACTTAGTCTATTATTTCTTTTAGACAGAAGCTTTTGTGGGCACGCTTTCTTTTAAAAAACGATAACTGAAGTCTTAGCACTTCATTTTGTGGCTTTTACTGAGTTCTGTTTTTATTTTTAATAACATGCTTATTATTACATATAGTGCCTATACATTCATTTTCTTTAAGTACTCAAAAATGTTTTCTTTAGCTGTCATTTTTTTTCTAAGATTCAAGCATTCCATGGAAAAACACGGAACTAAATTATATTCCTTTTATATGGCCAGTGTAGGCGAACTGCAGGCCAGCATGAATGTGGTGATATAATTCTCAAAGAGAATGGCACTATGAGTTCTTTAAAGAAAATATTTATTTTTCCAGAAGAGCCCAATTCTGATTCATTCTTCATAATGAATAGAATGTTACTCAGTGAGTCATCTTGGTTAATCTACAGGATTATCCTCACAGAAAAGTATTAATCAGCATGACTAAGTGGATCACAACATGGCTCAAACTTGGCAGTATGTACAACAAAATATAAGAATAGTTATCTAAATGGCTATTGTTATAGATGCCATGTTGAGCTGACCAGTCCCATGTTATGATAACTTTTTGTTGTGATAATCTGGGAATTTATTTTAATTGGCCATTTCAAATTTAAGTGATTCTTATGTGTATTTAGAAGTGTAAAACAAAAGAGATTATAGAGTATATTATGATGACATAGATTTTCCAATATTTATTTTCTAAAATAATTTTTCAAACTAAAATTAACATTCAGAGTTTCCCTTTTTATTTTAAAATACTTTCCAGCTTTCAAGGAGTAAAATTAGTTGCTAGAAATTATAATAGATCCTTGAGAAGATTTCCTTTTTTCAGATATTGTTTCAATTAAAAACAAGATTCTCTATTTAAGTGTGTCAATGCTCTTACAAAATGTAAAAAGGCACTTGAATTCTTGTATAAAAGAATTGAATAATGCACCCAGTTAGTCTATCAGTGAGTTTAAATCATGGCCTCATGGGCTTTTGCTCCTCCTGAGAGGAGCTGAGGCTGTGGTCAGACATCCTGCTCGATTACAACTTAGACCATTTAGGAGTCTAATGTTCCCTTTCCACCTACAAGTGCTTAACGCTGACTCCCTCTCAGARGTTATCTTCCCCTTAGTTATTCTGGAATAACTGTCCATGTAATTATGCCATAAATCCAGTCTAGGTTAGTAAATGCACATGCAGTTTTGCTAGTTGACCTGAGACATCAGTAATGTGGTGCAAACATGAGGGAATCTCATAAGAATCTAATCTAATAAGAAATAGTCTGATGTAGTTTTTAAGAGAACAGCATCAAACTGTCAGCACTTTACCTGATGCAGCTGTGCATGACAAGTCAGAAATTAAAAGCATTTAAGACATTAAAACTGCTACAAAATAATAAATCATAAGCTCTGAAACCTTAACATTTCAGAGCTTATGATTTATTATTTCGTAACAGTTTTTCATAACATCTTAACATTGTGTGRCTTCCAGACTGGCTTTTAATGAAATATGCACTCACACAATCACACTTTTGATCTATATCTGTACTTAGGTGGATCTCTTTCGCCTAGCTTAACTTTGAAACCTGTTGGCCAATGTCAGACAGGAATAAAGGTCTCTAAGATGATTAAGTTCCTACAAGTTTCATGAAAAGAGATAGCCTGGTAGAGGAGATAAACTCTACACACGTCAGGGTAGATAAAACCTATCACTGAACAGCCTCTTCAGATCACCAAGCCTGAGAAACTATCACATCCCTACCAAAGCTACAGAAATAATCAGAGAAGCAGCAGCTTGCAATTAAACCCCAAGGGTTGAACTCAAGGTATGATGAGAGTCATAGAACTACACATAYTTTTTGGCAACAGGCATTTCACACTGCAGCGATAACTTATAAATATTCCAGCTGCAGGAAAAGATTCAGCCAGCTTGCAGAAAAGCATGTTCAACTTCATCTATTCTCCCTTCCATTCTGATATCAAAATCAAGGMTCTGTSATGGGTGTGAGGTCTCTAAGAGCTTACATAGTGGTACCTAATTMTTAAGATTCTTTTTTCCCAGATCATCTTTTTGGTAAAACAATTATTTTCTTTTGTGGTTTCAAAGTCACTATCATTCACAAAGTCATTATACATATATATGTATATATATTTATRTGTATGTATGTATTCATGTATGTATGTATTTTGAAATACTTGAGCTAAAGTATTTTTATGTTTCACACATGGACTTTTTTTTTCAATTTTTCTGTGTGTTAGAATTCTGCCCAGCTATATGGTAGGTTACTCTACTGCTTTAAGAGAAACCCACTGAAATATTTTCTGAAGAGCATTGATTAGGCATAGAATCTCCTCTGCACCTCTGAAAAGAGCAACTGACAGATACACTAATGTGTCTGTAGCAGCCTTCTCATGCAGGCCTCTCCATTTCACCACRCTTGAGTTGCTTACACAGCCCAAAAGAATAGCAGATTAATCAGAGAGGCAGCAACCTGTAATTTTTCTGTGCGAACTGAAGCAGCCTGTGGCATTGCCGGAAGTGAAGCCAAGACATGGTGAGAGCCAGCTGGAGAGTTGGAGACTTTCCCCTAGAATATTATCCTATACATCTTTTTTTTTTTTTTTTTTCATTTTTTTTTCTTTTTTTTTTTCCTTTTCCTCCTTTTTTTGGGGGGGGAGTTTTTTTTCTTTTTTTTTTTTTTTTTTTTTTGACATTCTACTGTATAAGTAAAATATGAAAGGATACAGACAATAGGACAGATGTTTTTTATAGGAAGTCACTAATGTTAACAGGAAGGGACAGAGGGGAAATTAATAACTTTAAAAACTTTTCTCTAATTTTATTGTTTTGCAAAAAAAAACAAAAACATGAAAATGATAGAGGCACGTTGTGTTTGCCTTTTTAGTGTATGAAGAAGCCAAGAAGCCATGAGTTCTCTTTCAAGAAACTAAAAACCAGAGATGCATGCTATTAGGCCAATAGAGAAATTTACCTAGAAATTTGTTTACCTCTCTCTTCCCTGCAAACACAATGCTGAATCATGTTTATACACCTTAACAGCACAAAGTATTAATGCATGCTATTTTTATTGAAAACTTGTGAAAAGCTGTGTGGGATTTCTATGACAACATTGCTTAGGCCAAATGCAGTTACTCTCCTGGAAAGAGTGGCAACTCTGTGGAAAATTGCAGGAACACTGACAAATGAAACTTGTCACTATGCCCAAGAATTAGCACTTGTTAACAGTGAAAGAACATGATGTCTATCACTGYGTTCAACAACAAGGCTTAGGAATGAATAGATTAATCATTGCTCATTTTAAGGGTTTATTAAGGATTTAATGAAATTGTTGCATCAGTGGGATACTCGGCTTCACAGAGCCATTTCACACCCTGTATTGAAAGAATTATTACAAAGGGAATTTAAGAGATGATTTTGGCTATAACAATTATTGGCACAGTTGTTCCAGCTTTTCTAATTGAAGGTCATATCACGCAGCTTCTTGCTTTGGATGACTTTGTCTGAAGGCTGTAGGTTAAGGAGCAGGATGCTCCATGCTTCAGCGCTCACACTTCTGCAAGTTAACTATGTGAAATCCTTCTAAGTAAGAAACAAATGAAAAGATCACTGGCTCAGCGATCTGGTGTGAAACCCAGATCTCCCTCTCAAGGAGAGCTTAGCGCTAATATTTGCTCCCCTAGTGTCTGTTGTATTCATGTACAGTAGGTGACTTGACTTGACTGACAGTAGGTTGATGCTATGCTAAGTTTATGGCTTTAAAAGAAGGAGTCCACAGGAGACTGTGGAAGGGGGCTTGTTTGAATTCCTCTCGGTTTTTGCAGTTTTAAGGAAAGCTATGGAATGCTGTG
>NW_020455664.1:79855-174528 GCF_003342845.1 Nothoprocta perdicaria | reverse complement strand
AAAAGAAAAGCCAGCTTCGAGGGATGCAGAATGTGACCAGGCACCTCAGCTCTGCTGGAATCTCACCTTCAGCACCACAGCTCAGGGGATGATTTGACCAATTTCTTGGCAGGTTCAGGAATAGTTTCTTGAATGTTCTCTGATATCTTCATCACTGTACAAACTAATGACTTTTCTCCATTTACTGCAGCGTAGAGGTTTGCTCATCCCTTTCTTTGTGGGAAAAAGCATCCCTTTCTTTGTGTAAAACAACTCTCTTACCTGCTTCACAGGTTTCACAGAATGTCTTCCTGCATGCATTCAGTGGTGGAACAGAGGATCACTGTGGGAAGGACAAATAATTTCAAATCAGTAAAACTATTAAACTCAAGTCAGCTGAACCTTTGCCATTGCTCTAAGGTAATTTTTTTCCATTAAATTTTTTGTTTTATTTGTTATGTATGCAACCCCTATCTACAACAATTATCATGTTAAAATGATGAATAAAATTCCAGTTTCATGAAGTGTTTACCAGAAGGAAACAGATAACCAAAGTATTTACAACAGCAGCTGGCTATTGTGGCTGGCTATTGCGAATAACCTTGCACAAAAAGACAAGTACTAATAACAGCTCTTAGAAAAGCCAGATAAATACCTTTAGTGGTCTTTCAGTGTCTTTTCTCTATGAATTTCCTGCTATTCTGTCAGAAGCAGAGCTATGCGAAGACATTTCTGTTATACAGACATTTCCATACACCCACACTGGTCTCCTAATGTAGTGAAGTAATTTCCTTAAGTTCAGGAAGAAAAACAATGTGATATTTCGATAGCTACACAAGGGAAATATGACTTGGGAATTTAATTTCGGGGAAGGTGACTCTTAAAAAGATGCTTTGGGATGCATTTAGGAACTAATGGTAAAGGAATATGAAGAGACCTTTTTTGGAATTCTTGTTGCATTCAATTTATACACTTATTTTCAACATTCCTTTATTTCCTATAGGAATCATTCCCTGTGTAAGGATGCTTATATTACAACAGCTGTAGGTAATTTGTACTTGAAGATGAATATGTGCATCTGTTTAAGTGTTTGTGTGCACATGGTGAGGTCTRTAAAGATAACTAAAAGCAATACATCATTTAGGATTGTGATAGGTGGAGAACTTGTATCTAAGGAACATGAAAATTATCATTATCATTAAAAAATATCACAATCTTATTTTTTTTTCCTCATCTTTGTTAAACATTCACGAGGAATGCCAGCATTATGGGCGAGGAAAGTGGGCTGGAAAGGAATAGGACTGATTTTCTTGCTCAGTAGATTCTGTTTGTGAACACAGTATTTACATTTAGTATACCTATGTGTATAGTAAACCTATGTGGTGTAAATTGGAAAAGACAAGTAATGATCATACATCAGTTCAAGTTTGATGATATATACTTCATACAACTAAATGCAAAAAAATGTGTTATTTAGCATTCATATATAAATTACATTAACACTTTCACACATGGCTCTACCACTTAGAAGATGTTGCAGTCAGACATAACAACTGCTGGGAGGAGACTGAGTCACTGATAGGTGCATGAACAAAATATTTTTGGCAGACTTCATCAAGTCTGTGCTACAGCTTCACAGCAGCTGATGAAATCACAATGTGCTAATGTCTGTAAGAACTTATTATTTCTTCATTGCTTCCCCATCTCTCTCCTCCTGGCACCTGACCTACTTTACAGCACTTTTCCATGATGGGTTGTGTAACGCACCTGAAATCCTTCAAATTGTGAAGCTCTGGTAATGCTCCAGATACAAATCCTCACTTATTACTGTCCATTACTCATATGCTAAATACATCCCAGTGGCTGTTCACAAACGTAAGTTACCATACAGTGTCATGCAACATAGTCCCAGAAGTGCTCTATGTTAAGGGAGTTCCTATGGTCGTGTCGTATCAGTTGCAGATGATAGTTTATCTTTTAGAAGCTATCTCCTCCTATGCCCGTGAGCAAATTCTAGGCCACTCCTGCCCTCTAATAGAAAATAAAAGATAATAAAAGAAAAGCATGTAAACTCTCAGTACAAAAAAAATTTAGAAAAAGAAATATAGGAATAAACAACATTTCTTTTAAAAAAACTCATTTGAAAATGTCAGAGAGTAAGTCTAGTTAAAAGAATATGTAAATAATACCTGTATCTTGTTAGTATAAGAAGTACTTGAAAATATAAAATGTAAAATGACAGCATTTTAATGAGAGACTGTTTAGAAATTATGTCTGCTTTTGAGAAATCCTAGTGAAGTTTATATACATGTATTATTATAAATAAGGATCGTTACACAAATGTTGTGAAACATTTAAAGTATTTCATACATTACATATTAGAAAAAAGAGTAAATTAAAAAATAATGAAGTGAATAGTTATTAGCTGCATTATGTTCCCTCCACTCTTTTACCCACAGGCATTGTAGCATTATTGCAGTTATTGTATACCACAAATTACAGACCAGCTCCAATATTTTCTACAATAGAAATACAGCTTAGGGGAGCACCAAGTTTTCTATCATCGGTACTCAGGACACTACCTTTGCATGGATCGAAGGGTAAATCAAAGTAGGCAATCAACAAAAGAAGAAAGCAGAAAAATACAGAGAATTATAGCATTAAGTATGCTACTTTTAAGCTATTATAAAATATAAACCTGTAGTTACATAGTTTCAGGTTCCTAAGGCTAAAAAGCATGCAGCAGAGACACACACGTGAGTGTGTATACTGCTGCAAACTGTAGGCTATCTTGAGCTCTCTTTGTTTTCCTAAGCTGCAAGCTGCATGACCAAGTAAGTGTATGATCAAGCTTTTGTTTTTGCTGAACAAAATTGTAAATAGCATGTCCAGGAATGTTATGGACATTCTTATGGATTTTTTCTCAAGGACTGGAAAGAGGCAGGAGCTGAGTTTTGTTTCTGTTTTGAGAATCCCAGATAATGCTTCCTATGTCTCTTTCCATTTCTTCTTCCTCTACCATATCAGAAAATGGATCAGTCTTGTCTCTCTTGCATGCAACTGATAGCGTTAGAGTCAGGGACTAACCAATTAAACTGACATTTTGTCATTGATCCTGATATTTTGTTCTTGCTTTTATGAGATATCAAAGGCTTCTGCTTTGATACTGGGTCTGGAAGGATCATAGGCATTGAGAAAGAAATGTTCTTCTGGCCTCCAGAGTCTTTAGCAAGCATTTTTGGGAGCCTCRTTGTTCATCTTAGTATGTTTAAAGCACTCAGCCATATTGCTAAATGTAGCTATCCATAGTTTTCTATGCTATGCAATTTGTCCCTAACTTTTTTTTAAATTTTTTTTTAATATGCATTATATAAAGCGCATAAAGTGCATCAAAAGCAGAAAATTACTCTGCATCCAAGGTCATTTTGTAGCAGAAGTTGTTTGATAGATATGACAAATGAGTGTGACAAGAAAAGCAAGAAAAAAAAGAAGAGAGTGGGGAAATAAACTTTATTAAATTGTCCTTAAAGATCTGGACTACCTGACTGAGATGAAAATCTGATGTGTTTCTCACAGTGAGGACTTTGTTTCTGAAGTGCTGCCGGGATTGCTGGTCACCTGCTATCCATGAAAATTCTTGAAAAGGAATATTTGTGATTTTAACTTCTTCCATTAGGTTTCATGCTCTGCAAAGATGGTTTTGGAGTTTGTAGGTAATTGCATCTTTTTGACATCTTAGCATCTTTGGACAATAAGTTGACCACGAGGCTAAGAAGGTCAATGGGATCCCGGAGCACATTAAGAAGAGCATCTCCAGCAGGTCGAGGGAGGTGATCGTTCCCCTATACTCAGCCCTGGTGAGGTCAYATCTGGAGACTGTGTCCAGTTCTGGGCTCCCCAGGACAAGAGGGATGTGGAGCTGCTGGAGAGAGTCCAGCGCAGGGCTGCGAGGATGATCAGGGGCCTGGAACATCTGTCCTATGAGGAAAGGCTGAGGGAGCTGGGCCTGTTCAGCCTCGAGAAGAGAAGGCTGAGGGGGGATCTGATAAACATAGAGGGGGTCTATAAATACCTCAAGAGAGGCAGTGAGGAGGAGGGGGCTGGCATCTTTTCAGTGAGAAAAGACCTCAAGAGAGGTTGTGGAGCCTCCTTCTCCGGAGATCTTCAAAACCCGCTTGAACACAATCCTGTGCCATGTGCTCTGGGTGACCCTATGTGTGCAGGGTGGTTGGACTAGACTGTCTCTAAAGATTCCTTCCAACCTTAATTCTATAATTCTATAATTCTATGACATTTCTGCTGTCCAACAGTTAATTACTTGGGCTCAGTAAAGGTTGCACATTTTGATGGAGTTTGGCTTCTATACACTAAAATTTCACAAATCATAGCTGAGCAGAGCATAAATGAAAGCAAAAGCTTGAAATAATGTTTGAATTCCTAAGATGTCCCTTTGTTTGGAATCAGCTCTCACTCAACTGACAATGAACTTTCACTAACAAGACACCAGAAATGTAGGACATGGGAAGTCATTTTTGGAATCCTATGATAATTTTACTGTTAATTTTGAAGAGGCCTTATTTTAATACCAGTTTAGTGACAGGAACCTTACTGAACACAGTGACACATGTCCACATGACATTACAAAGTGAGATATAATGTAGAGGCCCACATATAAGAGACTTTGAATACAGGAATGAACTAAATGATAGGGATAAAGACTAAACCTTTTTTGGATATGCAGATCAGTTTGATTACGGTGCCTCTGATTAAGAGTAATGCTGTCTATCTCCAATAATTTTTTTTGCAATCATTATTTTGTGCACTATGTTTCAAGATCTTTGTACATCAATTTTATTGAGCTCACTGAGAAAAGGTGAAGATTTTGGTACTCCATTTCATATCAAAGATGTAGAGTACTCAAGTACTATTCACTGTTCTAACCAGAAKGGATATCCCTTCTGATGAAGAGGAGCAGAAGGTTTTTATGAGTTTCTTGGTTCGTAGTTATACTTAGGAAGCTCGATAACAATATGGAAAGATCAAACCCAGACATATATCAGCCATCTAGTCTTCTACTGAATTCACTTTTCAAGTGGAGATAGCACCAGCCTAAGAGTCTCAAGGGAGCCTTCAACATTGCATTTAAGGGGTTTGAATACAAATTCTTCCAACTTTGGTAGGTTACAGTCAAATCTCTAAAGCAAACGGCCAGGGTAGCAGAACACCATGTCTTCATTAGTGAAGCCACGCATCAGGCAGTCAATTTCCTATGCTGGGATTGATAAGAGAGAGAAGCAAGGATGGGGGTCTTTTGCCTTTCATGTCCATATAATATCAGAGTAATAGCTGGAATTTAAATCTAGCCCATAGATTTATTTATAAGTTATATGAAGCTATATTTAACATCTTCATGTTGAAACACAAATTAGCACAAAACAGTTTCTTTATGTTTTTACTTAAGCAAAAAAATGTTCTGTTTTGTTTATTTAAGTCTTTCAGTTTGGCCTTTTTCCCAGTGTATCTTTTATCATTTGAAACTTGGCAGGTAGCAAAGCAGGGCTAATTGAACTGCCAAATTAATTCTTGTGTGTATCAAAAATCAGCAATTGTCATGTCTGAAATGGGCTGCTGCAGCAGAAGAGACTATTTTTATCAATCTGTTGATCCTGGGTAGCAGTTTCATAGTAAACAAGCATAGTAGCCAAATTTACTTAAGTCAACTGTTTTGTCAGCTATCTCTAAGAGAAAAAAAGAGCAAAGCAAAACCTTTAAATAAGAACTATAGTTATTATTCTAAGAATAAGCCAACATTTATTGTTACAAATACGGTATCTGAAAAAAATTATGTACTGCCTTCCATAGCAATGAAGCACTCAGGTGTAATAAAATAGACGAGCCCATATAATAAAATTTATGGAACCATAGTGAATTCAATCTATTTGAATATGCTCAGTTATGTTTTTGTTTATTCCCATAGCAGATGTTTAATTTACAAACCAGGCAATTACTACAGCTCTTCCAAACAAATAAGAACAGATTAGTCAAACGTTCACATCAGTTTTTATGTTTATCATTAGTTTTATGATGTGTCATGAATATTCAGTGTTAAGAAAAAACTATCCCTATGATACCTGGAATACCTTAGAATGGAATTTGGCATCTCCAAATGCCACTTTACCACGTTTCAAAAAGCTGTTAATGTGTGTTCACACTTACTACAAGTTGGGTTTATATGCTAATAGCAATTGCTCAGATATCTCTCTGATGTTTCACACAGATTCGGCTTTGCATTCACAGTGCTTGACTATGCACATGTCCAATTTTATTATATAAAGGCATCTTGGCTCTCTTTCCAGAAAGAATTACTGAGACTCAAGTGTTTCTTAGCAAGACAAAGCAAATATACTTAAAAATACCCATTCCTCTCCCAAAACAAATGGAGAGTTAGATGTTTGTCTTAAAGTTTTAGGCACAGTTTGTCACCCATTTAACCTCTGGCTTGCTTCATGTTTCCTATTTCCATTCTGTCAGATGAGAAAGACATCATGTTGCAAGCTGCAGACTCATTATAATAATGTATAGGAATGTGTTACTCAGCAGTTTAGCATTTTCTTTTTGCTAAACCACCAGGAATATCATTTAAAAAAAATAATGCCCATCTATCATGGAGAGTGCTTGTGTGTGTGTGTGTGTGTGTGTGTGTGTGTGTGTGTGTATGTGAATGCAGGCATGCCTAGGAAAGCAAAAGTATCCCTTGCCTCCTTTCCCTTAAATGGATTGTGCTTTGCTGAGTTTTTATTCATTGCAACCCTATAGAGTTGTTTCTTCTCCTCAAACCTATAAATAATCATTCAATAAATCATTCCCCACACCCATTATGACACTGAGTCACTTTATTAATTGATGAACTTCTTATTTTAGAGATCTATCTACTCAGGTAAGTTTTTGTGGGGTATTCTCAGGAGGAATATGTTTCACTAACCGAGATGTATGCAATAGTGTAAAAGATCTCAGTGGTAAAGAAACAACTATTGTTAAACRTGTTTAGTACTGGAACATTTTATCCTTTACACACTACCACTTTGTTGACAGCAACACAAACAGTATCTGCTTCATTATTTACAGAACAAATCTCATTAGAAGCTGTAGCTTTAAAAAATGTTTCAGAATAAATGTGAATTGCATTGTTCTGTTTTACACCTCCCAGGTTCCAAGTAGAATGTCTGTGACCTTGAGCATTACAAAAAACAAACAAAAGGAATCTTCTGCTTTCTGCATCCATTTACTGAACAACATTGCCATAGCTGTCTTATACAAATATATACAATATATTTGTATATTCTTCTTGGAGCAAGTATACTTGATTACACTGATTTTGCATTTTAAACTGAAACCCTAGGGTTTCACAACAAACAAACTCCTGCCAAATCATACTGAAACACTCCGCCTTCTTCTTTCAAAAGTTAGAGGAAACAGCATTTCTCAATTTTGCAAGGAATTTCACAAGGAGTAAGGTATCTCATCAATAATGTAACCTGAGATTGAGTTGCAGATTTGGAACATTAAGACCACATTATGCAAATAACTGTAGCATCARTAAGGAGAAACTGTATGTATAAATAAGTGCACACAACTGTTGGATTTCTTTGGAAACAAAGCAAATCATTCTACCAGGAATTAAGGTAAACTATTCAGGCAATTAGAATCCCAGAAAGAATTATTGTGTATGTCTATATCACAGAGTATGCTTACTGGGAGTAAGTATGTATTGCACTACATGGAAAAACATGTATATAATATTGACAGATAGGGACTTTTAAAGATTTGCTTGAGAACACAGATCACCAAAACCACACTACAAATAATGCAGAGTCACAGTGTGAGACTGAATTGGGAGGGGTAAGCATTAATCAGCAACTTGGATCCATAACTCAGGGCTAACTGTTCTCATACTTCAACCACTCCTACAGTTTTGGACCGTTTCCATGGTATCTGAGCCTCTGAATGCTATAAAAGTGATCAATCACGTAGAACATCTTAATGAAGAAAATGTAAAGGTTGCAAAGCTAAGCACTCTAGTGAAGAAATGAACAGTTGAGGCTGCTTACATGGTCTTAACTCCTGCCCTTTATGAATAGATGTTACAGTTTTTACTTGCTGATTGCTTCTCATATTTCTCTTTTTTTTTCCAGGTTGTGTATTTCAATTTTCTGCATTAATAACAAGCTATCAATTCAATAAACTATTTTCATGTTGTTTTAGATGCAAATAAACCCTGACAGGAATGCATTATTTCAGCATTTTACTAGATGTTTCTGGAACAAATATCATTAGAAATGTAGTTGTAAGCTTTTTTTAAAAAAAATTATTGGGTGTAAGTTCTTTGTTGATTTATTTCCCACCATGATTCACCCCTAGTTTCCTTGCTCTTAATGCTTTCTTTAATAAGGTATGTTTTCTTTAAAGCACTGGGCTGGGTTATACTCATGAATCTTTTTTAGATTCCAAAAATCTTTCTTTAAAATAAATCCRATGTAGGTATAGAATTTTGTCTACATACATACAGACTATCACTTCTTTTTTCTTATAGAATATCCATTTCAGGCAGATTTCAGAATAAAATCTATGATTTGCATACCAATAAATAAATAAATAATAAAACTCAGTCTAGCCTAGCAGAGCCATTTAATCTGAAATCTTGGACTGAAATCTTTTCACACTGGTTCCACCTAATGGCCTTCATGACAGGGACCTACCCTGCAGCAATGGTATCTGAAGATGTTGGTTTTTGTTTTCCCTGTATGCACAGTCTGTTGTGGACAAGATGGACATATAAAGCCAATTTMTAGATGGTTCATTGTCTGCACATATGTATATACATCTTTAAAATACACCTAGATTTTCCTCTGGAAACCAAAGCTATTACATCAGTGGCATAATGCTGACTGTATGATGTTTGCAATGTTACTATTACTATGACTAATTTTACACTAGGTGATGTGTTGGCTTTCTTTGTCTGGAGATCTTTATACCATCAAYAAAGACCGTCATACTCACGAACCTAACTGTTTGGTGAATGACCACTGTAACCAAGGAAGTTTCATTCTAACATTGCTGAAGAGATTGCAAAACTGAGACATCTGTTTTATAATGGTCATTAGCACACACGTTTTCCTTTAAAAATTATACTGAAAACATCTATGAGAACCTTTATTTGACTTCGACATAAGCTTTCCTTTCCCCAGCAAGGGTACATGGGACAAGCTGAATTTCATCTTCCCGTTTATACGGCAAGAAAAATCCTAAGGCAAAACAGAGAAAGAAAACAATCTTTTATTTTTTTTATGATTCTGCGGAGTCAATTCTCTCAACTAGCTGACCCCAGAGCAGCTGCCAGGTATCCAGCCTGGCTGCCGCCCTGTCCACCTGCTCTCCGCTTACTCTTGAGCTCCCGCTGACTGGTTCACAAAGAAATTGCCAGGTGTTTGCCGCCTGCTGGCCTGTCCACATGTTGGTTGCCAGTTACCAAGCTCCTGCTGCCCTGTTCACCTGCTGACATCTCCGTGCTGTTTTCTTTATGGTCTAATTCCCCTGCTGAGGGGCAGGTGGTATCCTTTTGCCCTGTTCACCTTTCCTACTTTTTTAAATGCATAGTCTGCTTTTTCCTTTCTCCCTCTGTTTGAATGTAAGCTTTAAAATATATATACACACACACACACAGAAATAGGCACAAATACATATATACATATGGTCACATGTTTGCCCCTCTGCCTGCTTATTCCCAATCCATGGGTGTGCTTTAATATTCTGGTGTGGAGCAGCAAGCTACATTTGAGATCCCAGCTGCACATTGCATTATCACTGGTGTCAGATTTTAAGTGCATCTGTAATAATTGTTGCTGAGAAAGCAGGTTTTGCTGCGAGATTCAGCAAAGCCCATGATTCTTTCCACACGAAAGCTTCCGAAGCAATGCTGTGAGTAATTGCAAATTTTTTGATTCTCTGTAGAATCTGAAAAGCACCTCTGGGATTTCTCCAGTCTGTGTAAGTCTGAGTGGAGACTTCTCCTATGAACACCATCTTTTAGCACAGAAATTAAAGCATATAAAGGATCTCACTGAATACACAAAAGTTATTGCCATTTTTATTTCTGCCAAAATTAAAAAGCAAAACAAACTCACCTCTGCATTCAACCAACTTATTTCCATAGACCACCATAATTTATCAGGTTGAATGACCTTTATCCAAGACAAGTCAAAAAGATTTAAACTTCTCCAATCACAGACAAAGTTGCATGCAACCCAGTGAGTGAGAAAATAGCAAGACATTAGTATGACTATGAATATTAAAGTTGGGTTGACTGACCTTCCTTCTTATGAAATCTAAATTGAAATCATCTTTGCTGGAGAAACAACTAGTGAAATTCCCCAAGGATGCAAGAAGCAGCCCATATGGCTCACGCACATTAAAAAGGTTGCATTGTTTGTGTCTTCCTAGGTATTAAAGCGCCCAATGACAGACTTGCTTCAAGTGATACATGCTTAACTGTGCAATATATTTCTTGGAAATCAGTTGGGCTATTTGCAGAGTAGAATATTACTGAAAATGACAGCATGAAACCTGGGAACCAAAAGCAAAAGCTAGATATTAGCGGGCATTTAATATACATGCTGCAGTTTACTATTATTTCAGGCTTCTTGGAAACACAACTGATTTCACATATGCAGCTTAAGCTGCACATCAGGAGATTAGTGTTTTGGCTAACTAGCTATAACTGTAATTTCTGATAAGAAACACCTTAATTAACCTAGGAGATTTCTAGTGGATATGGAGCCACAGGAATTTTTAGAAAAGCTTTGAAGAGCACAATAAACATAGAATATATGTGAATATTAGACCGTATTTAAAGTACGTTAGATCATATACGAAGTATGAAGTATCTCTGGATATATCTGTTTTTATTAGTGTTCTTKTCTTTAACCAGCTAAAAGAAGGTGTTTTATAGGCATCAGACAAAATAATTCATATAATGTATGTTWCTATCAAACCTGGAGGAAAGTATCCACCCAGCCTTGTGGAATACTATTGAACTGGACAAAGGTACTTGACAAAGTCTTGTTTTGATGTCTTTGGGACTACCAGGAGTCAAATTTACAAGGATCTCAGTCCTGGTGTGAAGCAGTTTGGCACAATGACATATCACTATGTTCTAATACTCCTTGTAAGAAGGACTTCTCAGCCAGAAAGAGGAAGAACAATGTCCAAAATGGTCCTAAGGCACGGAAAAGCACAGTACAGGAACACAGGATGAAGGAAGTCATGGCATGGTGGAGAGTCCGAGCATGCACTCAGAGCTGATCTATTTCTAGGTGTCTCTCTCCTCCTGCAAGTGCAATGAATTTACAGCTGTGACCTTAAAATATGCTGCTATGGATAGAGGGAACCACCTAACCCACTACTGTTTTAAGTAAGGGAAACTCCAACAATCTCTCCTTGTCTGAACTGGTGTCTGTGTCTGCCCAGGTACAGACTGTGATCATTTCCTACAGTTTACAGATCTATATCTGATTTACAAGGCAAAAGTCAGCTAGAGTGCAGAAACAGCTGCTTTAATGAGAGAGGATCACTTCAACAACTAGGTTAATGACTAGACACTTAGCAGCTTGGAGGAACTTTTGTTTCTGTCTTGTTTAATTCTACATCCAAGGACATTCTTAAAACATCTCAGTATAAGAATAATGAGAATTAGCATTTTCTTAAACATAATCTTTGGAAATTACTGCTATGGAATAACTCTGACTGAGGATTTTTTGACCATTCATTTGACCTTTACAAATAAACATTGAATAGAATTTTGGCAAATGGTAACCACTTTTCTAACTACTACTGAAATTATTCTTCTTTGGAACACGAGGAAATAAGAGTCTTTCCTGAATAATTTATAAACCTTTAAACAAATTTTATCCTGTGCAATGCAGCAGTGCTGCTGCCTGTGAGAAAACCCCATGAGCTCAAGCTCTACCCTGCCACGACCACCGAAGAAACTGATCTTATGAAATTAAAATTTTCTCACAGACCAAATGTGGGATTTTCTAAATTGGATTCATATTTCTATAAACCTTTTTTTAGGAGGCCATTCCTCATCCTTACAGGCACTTGAGGAAATATCAAAACTAAAACAAGGAGCTGAATAATCATCTATGTGCAGCTGTCTGTATCAAATGGTTTTGGTTTATTGTCAGGGATAAACTAAACTTCCAAACAGTGATCTAAAAAGGAAAAAAAAAAAAAAAAAAAAAAAAAAAAAAGAGTTGTAAAAGTCCTATTTTCAGTTTCTGAGCTCTGAATTCAGCCTTTAAATCATATCTTTTCATAAACTATGGCTACCTGTATGTACTGGCTACCTGTCATTCATATTGGCTGATAGTGAGGAAAGCACTGATTTGACGTAACTACTAATTACATCCTAGCTTATAACTTCAAAATTGAAAGAAATAAAACAAAAGCAATAACAAAAAAAAATCACCAAACAAATGACTTTCAAATGTGCATATGGCATGCACATAGTAAAGACTAGGTAGCCTGATCTCATTTCTATTAAAGCATTCTATTGTACATGTTAGTTCTGTACACAGAAATGTTGCTGTGAGTCCTTAAACACTAATGAGAACCAGCCCTTACAGTACCTTCCTGTGATACCTCCCAGCACTTCCATAGATACAGACACATTAGATTTAAAAACAGACATGAGCTGATGAAAAACAAAACAGCCTACTCTTCCTCCCCTCAGCTCTAATTGCTGAAGAACCTGTTTTTAATACACTATTCTGTTTTTAATTCATCATTTTTTTCCCCTAACGTACACAAGCAATTTAGCTTGTTATTGACTGTCAGTATCATTTTACTTTTCTCTTTTTAATTCAAAAACAAAGAATATTTAAAAAAATATGTAGATCTTCTTTGTGGTTTAGAAGTCACATCTTTGTTCATGCTCATATTGCCTGCTCATCTCTTTAAACTTGATAATAGTCACATCCACCTTAATCATACCTCCACTCGCTTTGCACCTGTAAAGGCTTTAAATTTTGATTGATACTTTCTCACTCTTAATCCTCCAGATAAACTATTCCTCTCTTAGACTCTTAGAGGTTTTTCTTTCTGGCATATTGCATTACATCTTATTGCTAGGGTTTCTTATGACAACTTTATTTTTTTTTGTACATGGAAAGAAATTTATTTTTTAGCATAGGATGCCTAAGAGACAGAAATGCCTTTGGAAAAAGACAGGAAAATATCAGCATCCGCTATCTCAGCACTGCATGAGGCAACTTATGAACATAAGTTTATACTTAACTCTCACTGGAGCTTAATCAAATATGTTGTAGATGTGTTGTTCTTGGCTTCTGGGCTTGTACTAAAAAGAGCAGGCAGAATTCAGATTAAAGTCACCTCCTTTCCTTTCTAGCAATATTTGGGTCTAGCAATATTTGGGTAAAAGAAAGATACAAATAATAGCAAATGAAGTYCACATGTTATTAAAATGTAACATCTCTGTATAAGTGAAGATTTCCTCCTCCCCTCCCTCCCCCCATCACACACTATTAGTGGACATTCAAGGGTAAGTGCATCTTTTCCATCTGGGTAGTCTGAAGGAATTGTTCTCTCATATCTGGAAGTTTGGAAAGGTGAGCAAAAGATCAAGATTTGCATCACTGGAAAAATAAAAAACAGATTTGTTTTCTCTTAATATGCAGGTTAAATACAAACCCTGAAGAGTTTTTGAGATATTTTAGAATTAGAATCTCATTGAATTTTGAGATTTTCTTCCCCTCTTTTTTTTTTTTTTTTTTTTTTCTTTTTTATGGTAGGTTTTTTTTTTTTTTTTTTTGACACAGCAATATACTGAAATCAAAAAGAAGCATAAATGACACTTAGCAGAATATAGGAATTGCAAAATACAGTTGAATCACAAACCAGATACGATCTCATTTCCTGTCTCTATAACATGCTCACCACCATTGCTCTGTACTTCTACAATCACCAAGAAAGCTAAAACCACCCTCCAGTTCCTTTCTTGTTGAGATAAATTAGCTTACCGTCCAACAGCCATGCTCAGTCCCTCCACGCATCCTCCTCTGCTCTTCATAGGCACAGTACTCTTCCCATCTCCTCAAATTCCTTCCTCTGTAGGCATTTATTGGCTGGTTATGCAGAGTAATGGAAGAGCACCTTATCTACTTGGCCTCTAACGATACATGTTCTCACTACAASCCTATCTATTCCTTTACTGTAGTTACTGTGTGCCTGCAAATGTGTCTACWTTAGTCACTATCTCAAAGCAGGAGTTAAGAACCAGGTGCTGCAATAAAAGAGTGACGAGATTCCAACCACCTGTGCATTAGAATGCATTTTTGATGGTTACAGAGCATCTTAGCAGCTGAAACCAAGTGACCTAGATAACAAAATGTCACATTAGTGCAGAATACCATGTATGGGCCAGCTCAGACCAGGAAAAGCAAGCCAGTGTTTTGTCCATGGATGTAAGTCCTAGAGGGACCCAAAAGTTCATTCGGAGGCCTCTTCATTTTGAAGGCACAATCCTGCAGTACCCCTTTTTAGTTCAGTAACCTAATTCAGACTAGAAGTTATTAATTAGCAGGAGTAACAAATTACCACTCAGTGATCATTCTGTCACAGTTAACAGTTTTGCCCACACAAACAGCCTTCACTGCTGCTACTAAATTGCATACAGGTAACCTTTTTTTTTTTTTTTTCTGTTATTTTTATTGTAGGGACCACTTCAAAATGTGCCTATAACTTACTGGAATTACTTTCAAAAGCTGCTTAATAAAGACTAATACATATAAAAAAAGGGTATGTCAAAATACAAATAAGAAACATATTCAGTCTGTTCATCTAGCCAACTTAACAATACCAATTGCATGAAAAAATACTGTGGTAAAGAAATTCTCACTACTGAAAGTTCAACATGAACCAGAGCTCCTTCTTCTTTAATATTATTGTTATRAAATATAAACAAATTTGCTATATAGTTATAAACTACTACAGGAACACTGAAATAGGAAGAATCGTCTTTAAAGTGAAGAAGTTTTATTTTAGATACAAGTCTTTTTCTTATTGCCTTCCTCCCCTTCCAATTCCTACCGGAAAATGAAGAACATAATCATCTGATGGTTAAAAATCCTAGTAAAGTTTTTGGCTTACATGTATCCACGACAGTTTATGTCCATTTCATCTTAAACCATAATTATCCTTTAGCTTAAACAATTCTTCTGCAGTATTTACTCTCTGCTTTGTTTAGAGAACATAGAGATATCACATTTACGTCCATTCATAGGCTAGAAAAAAAAAAATCTTCATATGGGATAGACTCTCTTTCTCTCCAGAATTCTGCTACCCTCTTCCTGCATCTTTTCTAGTGAAAGTTCATATGTCTTCACTATAAATGGATTATTTTTATGTCAACTTATAAATTAAATGTATGCAAGGATGATTAGAATCTGTTCAGCTACATTTATTTCTTCCTTTATGGCTAGTAAAATTCAACCATTATTTTTTTGTTGCTGTTGTTCTTTTTTTTCCATTCTTCAGAGGATAYGTATCAAAATCCACAGATGTTAGGATAGAATGTAACAAAATGAAATAGAAAAAAACCCTATATTATTATATTTATTATTATTATTATTATGCTGAAAATGTCATAAAATAGACCCTGAGGCTAGAATATAAAGGCTTACAGATATGCAAATAAAGCTCTAAGATTTCACTCTAGGAGGTAATGAGAAAGCATTTTTTGAGTCSAAAAACATAACACTCCCATGCATATGGGGAGAAATAAGATTGATCTATTTCTTAATACTAATTTGCCTTGATCGTATTAATTACCATTTTTCTGTTTTATCTAAGTTTTCAATATCAAACAATTCAAGAGACATTATTTGAACATGCAGAGATCTACCTGCTGCTCTGGTAGGTATTTTTAACTTGCAAGATAACCATAGGATATTTCTAATAAAACTATTGATATTTTCTTTAATATTTTGTACAATATTAGACAGTTTTACTATGGCTACAAATATACCATTATAGGATTTGGAGTAGGATATACTCTTTAATATTAAATAGAAATATAGAAACATTAGTGTAGCATTTAGTCTGAGTAATCAAGCATACATAAGTCAGGAGATTCAAAATACGAAGGTCTGCAGTGTTAACTCAATTTAAATTGCACATTCTGTACACTTTATGTTATGCATTATTCAGATTCATACTTAAAAGAGGAAACAACAATGTAAAAAACAATTGTGCATATAAGCTATGTAGTCAGATTAATGTTGCTTCACAAACTAGATGAGAATAAAAAATTAGCATTCAGATAAAGCAGGTTAAATTCAGATTAGCAACAGAGTTTAGATTCACTCTAGAAATTATAGTTTGTAACTATATACATAGTTAGAAGCTATATATATATAGTTATAAACTGTATATATAGAGTATATATATAGTTAGAAGCTATATATATATAGTTATAAACTGTATATATAGAGTATATATACAGTATATAAACTGTATATATATATATACAGTTTATAACTATATATATATATAGCTTCTAACTATGTATATAGTTTATAGTTATAAAACATTTATCTGATGTCCAGATCATTCTTCAGGGGATTTGTTTTTCTCCAAGATGTCAGATAAGTTATTTTTATAAAGCTACTGTCAAAAATTTGAAACTACAGAAAGTGTGTTTTTTGTCTATCAGTTTTTTTGTTTTGTTTTTTCTTCCAGATAATCTTAGCTTTCTCTCCACAGCACTCCAGATGTGGCTTCAGCAAAGCTGAGCAGAGGGGTATGATCATCTCTCCTGACTTGCTGGCAAAACTATTCCTCATGCAGCCCAGGATACCATTGGTCGTCTTAGCCAGTAGGTCCCAGTGCTTGATCATGGTTAACTTTCCCACCAGGACTTCCAGTTTATTGAGGTTTATTTGGAGGTGAAAACTCTTCAGGTTTATTTAGGATTAACATTATGTTCACACTTTTGAAACAAGCACAGCAGTACAGTTTTCTCTGTCCTTTTCCCCTCTGCCTAATAATTAACACAACTTTGGAGCTAAAAGGGCATTGAGAAAGGCCCTGGTAGAGCTAAATTTTATGTCCTCTCAAATGGATTCAKCTTCATTAATTCCAAGCAAATTGCTTCATTGATTTGAACTGTTATTCTGGAATAATATTGGTGTGTATGAGACCAGCATGTAATCCAGTATTTATTTTTTGTGCATGTACTGCAGCAAAGAGCAAGGTGATGTTTCTTCTGTGTACAAAGGTACCATAGAATTTTGAGTCTCATAATAGTCCCGTAGCTTCATGATCTGCAGAATATTTAGATAATGGCAAACTTTTTTTTTTTTTTTTTACTTTTTTTTTTTTTTTTAATCAAAAAGTTTGTTTCTGCTTTTATGGTTGTCATCTACCTTCCTCATTCAAGGAAACATAATTTTCTCCTGTAAGGTAGCAGACTTTCTGCCTCAGGGTGTGTGTGAATCAACAAGAAATGTTACAGCAAATACTATAATTTTATAAACCATCATGTTGTGGAAAATTGAGTTTAAGCTGTAATCTATGATGAAGTTACTATGAAGTTACTATTTCTCCAAGAAAAAAAAAAAATATTGGGCAACTTCAGAAGCCTCTGGGTCATTTTTGTATTTCTGGGCATCTGGAGGAATTGCAGAAGTCCAAGAAAGTATTTTTGGATAAATGAAACAAGAAAATATAATTTGTTGTTTAGTGAGATAGGCTTAGGAAAGCCTGATTCCTTGTAAGCAACGGCTCCAGAGTTACTTRCAAGAGTTACTTGCTCGTGCATCCGAGAGGACCCTTCCGAGAGGAGCTCAACGGGCGGCCCAAAGCCATGCAGTGCATCCAAGCAGGGAGGACAAGTTAGCCCCAGCCCCAGGCGGGGGGGATGGAGTCAGCAGTGAAGGCGACCCGAAACAGCTGCCTCAGCTAGAATTACAGGCACATTGGGAGCCCAACCCAAATGCCTCTATGTAAACACAACACAGCATGGGGAATAAACAAAGGGAASTAGAGATGTGTGTGTGATTGCAGGGCTGTGATCTCATTGCAATTACTGAAACACCTTGGGACAGCTCTTACGATTGGAACATGGCCATGGATGCCTTTAGGCTTTTCAGGAGGGGCACGCCAGGAAGGCAAGGTTCTGCTTTACAGGAGAGAGTAACTGGAATGTATGGAACTCAGCAAASGGGAGATGAAGCACAAGTTGAGAGCCTGTGAGTGAGGACTAAACAGCAAGCCAAGAAGGGCAACRCTGTCGTGGGAGCTTAYTGCAGGCCTCCTGACCAGGAAGAGGAAGTGGAYGAGGCCTTCTACAGGCAGCTGCAAGAAGCCTCCCGATCACAGAATCACAGAATACTCAAGGTTGGAAGGGACCTCTAGAGATCATCTAGTCCAACCCCCTGCTCCAGCAGGGACACCCAGAGCACGGGGCATCGAGTGGCATCCAGGAGGGTTTGGAAGGTCTCCAGAGAAGGAGACTCCACAGCCTCCCTGGGCAGCCTGTTCCAGTGCTCTGTCACCCTCACAGTGAAGAAGTTCTTCCTCACATGGAGATGGAACTTCCTGTGTTTCAACTTGTTCCCATTACCCCTTGTYCTATCACTAGCCACCACTGTGGACAGCTTGGCCCTTTCCTCCCTACATTCCCCCTTCATGTACTTATACATATTGATCAGCACTCCTCTCAGCCTTCTCCAGAGWAAACAGGCCCAACTCAGTCTCTGCTCGTATAAGAGATGCTCCAGCCCCTTAATCATCTTAGTTGCTCTCCGCTGGACCCTCTCTAGAAGCTCCACATCTCTCTTGTCCTGGGGAGCCCAGAACTGCCCCCAGTACTCCAGGTGAGGCCTCACCAGAGCTGAGGAGAGGGGCAGGATCCCCTTCCTGGACCTGCTGGCAACACTCCTCCTGATGCAGGCCAGGATCCCATTGGCCTTCTTGGCCACTAGGGCACACTGCTGACTCATGGTTAACTTGGTGTCAACCAGGACTCCCAGGTCCTGCTCTGTGGAGCTGCTCTTAAGCAGGTCKACCCTTAATCTGTACTGATGCCTGGGGTTATTCCTCCCCAGGTAATCCTCATGGGGGAATTCAACCAGTCAGATGTTTCCTGGGATAATCACACAGCCCAGAACAGACAGTCCAGGGGATTCCTTCAAAACACTGCAGATAACTTCTTCAATTCAAGAATCAATTAGTTATCTTCTGGACACCTTTAGTAACAATCACAAGGAATTAATAAAATAAAGCAAGAACACAGAAATAGCTTTGACTATGTGTCATATTAACTAGGTCTTATGGTCATGGGATTATTATGCTTCAACGAAATCCACAGAAGCATGAGATTTTGAGGTCAGTGGACATTTCTTTTCTCCTTGGACCAGTTCTGGAGAGCTTTAACTCAGAGATGTATCTGCCACTTGAAGCCTGTGCCTGCTTACAGCTCAATGTAATTTAGAGATTTATATTATCAAACTTTCAACATTGCTACTATACAGAATTCAGATAAATGTTCTTAGAGAGATAGTCTACTTCACAGTTCTTTCCAGATTATTTCTGTCTTTCTGACATGTGGTCACATGCTCCAAATTCTGTACAATGTTAGCCTTACCCTAGTCCAAGTTTTAGATTTCAAAGCTAAAGTAATGTTATGTAGTTGTTGCYATAGTAGATTGGTCTTTCTAGCTGGTTCTAAATTAAGATCATTAAAAATGCAAATAGTATCAATAAAAAGACTGGATCATCAATTAATCTTTGACCGTTTGGTAGCAACATTAATTCTGAAGAGGCCATAGTGAAACCTATTTTCCATTTGTTCAAAGAATAGATATCCATTTTTATTATATTGACAACATCTAACAGTGGCTAAAAATGGCTAACTTCTGTTTTTAGTGACCTCCATCTAATGTCTCCCCTGTCATCAGAATATGCAATAGTTMAAACTCCTCTTTGAGGCATGCGTTCTGAATCCAAGAGGATTAGCTATAATTGAAATAATATGAAAAAGTTGCATGTATGAAGACGCAGTTTATTTTAAGAGACTTGTTTAATTTTTCTAATGTTCATAACAATGGAATTGATGATAAAGAATCTGTTATTAATGCTGATATCATATGTACTTCTGYTGGAATTCCTCTATAATCCACTATTAGCTAAAACCGTCAGTAAAAGAAAGTGTTACTCCTAAAAAGTTTGGGTTCGTGAAATTGAGTTTATTTAAACTGTATTCTTTCTTTCTCATTATAGAATATTTATAGCTGAAAGGAAAATCAAAGGTTTAAAGCCTGTAAGGAAGCATAATTGTATCCATTTGTGAATACAACTTTCTCTAAATTGGTCAGATTTTGCCCTTTCATAATCTAAATCTTGGAGAATTTGCTAAAATAGGCGGTATTTGGAACAATCAAAGCAGTAAAGAAGGTGCATTAAGATCCTGTAATATGTGATCAGCACTGATTTTTTTATCATAACTGTGCTCTTTTGCCAGCTTCTTTCCTGCTATAATAGGCATGTATTTTTGTCTTCCTTTTCTAGAAGCATTGCAAAAATCATACATTTACTAAGAATAGGTTTTAAATAAGAAGTTTAGAATTGTCAATACCAACTGAGTTAAATTCCCATTGTATGTGGATTGCAAAGCAATAATTTTTTAAAAACATTCAAGGACAAATCCTGGAGTAATGTAACCAAACACCTTTCTGTTGGCCTCAGTGGTACTGTACTAATTTATAAATTATAATTTTAGTGTGCTTATGTGCTTAATTTATAAACACTAATTTAGGCCTGCTTAGGCTCTTTCACATGATCTTTTAGTATATAGAAATAGGTTATATTCAAGCCTACAAGAATTTCATGCATATCTACTAAAGTCCATGTTGGAATCATTCTGCTTTCTTTTTTTAACACATGGATAAATCAAGGGTGATTATTATGTTGTTAAAAATAGACTAAATGTTCTGTTCCTTTATCTAGGAATGTCTCACACTTTTTCCTTTTAAAGAATCAGTAAAGTGTATAGATATTAAAAAAAAAAAAAAAAAAAAAAAAAAAAAAAAAAAAAAAAAAAAAAAGCACTGGAAACATGGCCCAGAGATCAGGGCTATTTGATCCCAGAGGAACTTACATGGGATAGTTATTCTAAATCCCAAACACAGAATGATTTTTTAGCTAGGCAGAGACCTATTCAGGCATAATCTTACACCTCACATTTTCTGGTAGTTGGTATTAAGTGGCTGTCCTCTYGTGAGAGCACTGCTTTAAGGGATTGCCTGTGAAGAACAATGGAAAGAGCACAACATTAAGTCCATCTGAGTCACCTTTCAAGGACGTGCCTCTTTCTGCACTGAGAATGCAGGAAGTATGGAAGGTCTTTGATTCAGCTGTCTCTGAATGAGATGGATTCTGTATCACTCTGTAAAGGCTTTGGGAGGGCCAAAAAGCAGTGACTGAGATGGAACTGTATTTAAGGAAGTTCGGGTTTGGTTACCAATGTATTTAATGATTTCCTTTTTGATAATTCAACTGAACATATCTTTCAGCATTTTTTTCCATATTTCCAAACCAGTGGCCTAAACAATAATATGAAATTATGTCTGTTAATCCCTATATATTTTTTTGGACACTACCTACTACAGTGATTTCACTCCATCATTTTYCTAAGGGTTTCCAAAGTTTTACACTTAATCAAAACCTCTACAGATAAAGAGAACATGCAAAATAACTTCCCAGGCTATCACTTCCTAGAAAAACAAGCTGCCATGTAAATGTCATAATGCCAAGTACAAGAACATGACCAGTGAGGAGATGAACAGCTGCATGGGATAATTTGTGTATTTCCCTCCTTCTCCACTGTGGGTTTCACATTAGGAGGAGATCTTAAAAGTGTAAACTACATATGAGATTGAAACATTGAATTTTAAGTAACTAGATAGAGTGTCCTGTTTGTTTTAGACTCCTTTTATTATCCATAATCAAAAGAAAGAGGTGAAAAGTGGATTTCCATGACAAAAGGGAAACTCAAAATGACCCTGTTTCAAGTTGTTCAAATATTAGGCATAAGATAAGCATCCAGTTTAGTTCGGATAGGGATGAATTGCCTCTGTGAGGTGTGACTCTTCTTTGGCAACAAATGGAGCCTAAGTTAGGTTCCTCAATGAAAAGTTCATACCAGGTCAGATAAATCTATGACTTCATATGGAGATATTCTAGTATAGAATGAAACTTTCTAATGTCTGAGTATTTTCTTAATTTTGAGGAGGAAGTTTTTGAAATAACTAAGAATATTTGCTATGCAGTATTGCACCTTACTGAAAGAAAATTCATTTCCAGATAGAACTGGGCCAATAGCAGAGTAAATAAAAAAGTCTGTGTGCACTTATTCAAATATTTAAAACTATTTGGCTTAAATTTGTCACTTAACATTAGCATTCTAAAAGATAGCTCTCTAGCCCATGCTGTCACCTAGCCTGTAACCCTCATCTAATGAGGAGCGACAAGCATCTCCAGGGGGTGATTCATCCCACCTATCCATAGATCCTGTACTAGCAAGGATGATTCATTATCACTGTTTCTTCAGCTTGTAGCCTCATTATGGCAAAAACACTACTGAAATATAGGAAGAAGACAGACAGTGTCCCAAAGAGCTTGCTTTGTCAGCACACTACCTAGAATATTCTATGTCCTAAAAATAGAAAGTTTTCCAAACTTACACCTGTTCATATGGTGCAAATAAAATCTCTGGAAATTAGAATATAACTGTGAGGAATATATCTAGGAAAACGGAAGTACATTTCCAGACACCGAATAATGAGAAAACATGGGAAAAATCTTTCACTGTATTCTGTCTGTGGCTTCTGAATACCTGTGCTAATTTCTCTGGAAGGAAGTGCTTTTACCAGTGCTCAAGTCTAAATAGACATAGGATGATGTCTGAACAAGTATTCATAATAAAAAATTGCTAATACCATTCCTTATATGCAGAGAAAAGACACAGCTTTATAAAAATGATTTATACAAGCAAATTCATCTCTTGTGTATAGGATTTTGCAAGACTAAAATTTAAGAGTGAATACTAAAACAATTACTTTTATGCTGGCTTAGATCTAAAACAAYACAACTACTACTATACTATTGGAAATCCTTTCAAGGTATTTATGCAATACTAGCAAGGTATTTGTGTCGTGAGCTGAAATTTCTCCAGAAAATACATTGAAAAAACTTTTTGGCTAAATCCTAATTGAGCAATTGACCTTCTATATTCCAAAGCCTAATCTAAAATCAGCAGCATGAAACTGAAATAATAGGATGAATTTCAAGGCAATTGAGCTGATTTTTTTTTTTTTTTTTTTTTTGATCTATATTATGCCTAAAACACACAGCTTTTTAATGTATTTCATCTTGGACAAATAGCTATTCAACCTACTCGGCTTATGAAATTGTAAATATCATTTAGCATGATCTGATAACTATACTCTATTTAAAATATTACTGCAAATTATGTCACTTGCAAAAACTGCTTGTTATGTACCTTTAAATGAGGAATAGGATAGAATATATTTAAAAGAAAAAAATAAAATATCATGAAATTGAAATACCTCTTTTAGTTACAATAGCTGCATGTCACACAAAGTTTAATTTTTGCTTCAACACTATCTTAAAAGAACCTGGTGTATGCAATTTTGGTAAGAGAGAGCAGAGATCTCCATTGATCAAAAGGCTTACAGGGAAGAGAATGTTGCCATATGTTTTATTTCATTTTTCTTCAGTTGCCTTAACCTTTTTCTTTATATCTTAAATTTTAATCAGATGATACAGTATTCAAATGGCTACCTGCATGTCTTGAGGCATCTATGTTATATGAGTAGCTCTGATTACACATTCTAGAATATATTGAAAGATTCTTAAAATTTATAAATGAGACTCACCTCCTTTGCTGACAATGTACCTATAAGTGTGATTAATATTAATATGTTTTAGGAGTGCATATTGAAGCTGGTATATATTCCCTGAAGCAAAATCATACATTCAATGCTGTTAGAAGAATTATGTATTTCACAGACAAGTGTTCTGGCTAAAATAAGAGGCCATCTGTGTGTCTTTGTGAGATGAATGTCCAAGTCAGAGAGCAAACAATATATTAAGAATATTTAGWTTCTCTTCCAAAATTAAATGCTACCCATGATTAATGTAAATGCTTATTCAGGTTTATTATTTAGTAGATTTTCTATTGGGATATTTTTTGCATAGATTGCAAGCAGTTATTTAAGAAACCCCGTACTCATAGTCAGATGTTTGAATCTTAGTCATTGCTTGTTTTTGGGTACTTACAACAGGAAGTACTCCTAGTTGGCTGAGCTGAGCCAAGCGTAACTTAAGAGGAAATGAGAAGTAAGCTGAGTCCTCGAAAAGGTTTGTCAAAGGTAAATAAATCTACCGAAGGAGATGAAATGGCAAGAGGCAGGAACTGAAAAGGCTCATGAGGTACAAAAAGCTCATGAGGAAGGGAAAGGGAACTTGGGAAGTACTGAAAGATGCTTGAATAAAGTCTTGCAGTTCAGTAAATCAAAAAGTGAATGTCAATCAATGTGCAAATTGGAAGAGTATGGCATACATTTATAGAGGCCAAGAGCATCAGCTTGTATAAAACAGTAAAGCTCTATTGAGTTTTTCAGTTTATATGAGATTGTAATCTTAGCTGAAAAGCTTTATAAATAAATGAAACATAAGCAAAGGGAGACAGAATTAGATAATACAGGAGAATATTGAATGCTTGAAGAATACTCAAAACAGGTAAGTAAATGAGCACTGATAGACTGCAGTCAATAACTTACTAGTGCTTTGCACTATCCAGAAATGTAGACAGATGGATGTAATTCCTGTTGCCTTTCAATTTCTTTCTGTGTACAAGAAAAAGATTGTTTTTTTCTGTACCTTTTGCCTTGAAACCATTTAATGTCAAAACTGTGAAAATGTACTAGTTAACAAATGCATTAAAGGCAGTTTGAGTAGATGTTTTTCACGATTTCATTTTGCACTCAACTACTGCTCCAGGAACAAGAGTTTATTTTTAAGGGTTTGTATTGTTCAATACCAACCAGAACTGAAACATTAAATATGTAGTCACCTTTGATTAGTCACCGAAAATGAGAAATGTTTCAAATTTAAACAAAAATCTTTTTGCTGATCTATTTTACTTGTGAAGAAAAGGTATATTTTACTTTGTGAAAAAAAAGTTACCAAAAAGGCAAGATCCAAAGCAAAAATGTAACTGAAAACAAAATTGTATTTCAAAAAAGTACAGTAGTTCTGTGTGGAGATGAGTTTAGTGGGAATTTCAACTTCTTTACTTGCAGAAATGGCAGTTATGCCTAATTCTGTGGATTTTGACCGTTAAGGGATTTCAGCCCCAGTTTTCTGACTCCCAGGTTCAGCTCTTTGTTGCACCCAAATTCCATATCAGACAGAGACAGAAAAACCCTTAGCTGTCCTACTATTCCCTTTACCTTTTTCATCTTCTCCTTTACCTTTTTCGTCTTCTGGAAAGGAAAGTTGGACTTGGAGACCAAAGTGTGATCACAACACTTCCCAGAAACTCTCTACATATTAATGGTGACCTTATTAGATCTGTGCATAGGAAGCCMCAAAAGGTTTGGAAGGAACCAACTGCCTTCTGGAAAATGCTGCCTGTGTCACCCAAGTAGATCTGTCTGCTTCTCTCTGCACAGATTTCATTTCTGCAGTGAAACAGCCCTGTCCAGGGGTTCAAGAAGGTCAAAGGAACTTCTTTCTTTGAAATACTAGAGACAGTGAAACGATAGCTCCTCTTTATATGAAGGAAATACTTTCATATGAAGGAAACACTTTCCAGACAAGTGTTCTTCCAGATAGGTTTTCATTAGCACGTCTAGGGTGTGTGACACAGAATTGTTGCATTAGATTTGGGAGTACTCTGCCATGTTCTTGTGTTTCAGAGTATTGCACTGTTTTACTTGAATGAAACRTAAACTTAATTGTCTACAGAAAGGCAACTCTATATCATGCTTCTGCTTACTCTGTAAGTATTCTTGTCTGTGAATAAATATTCTTATCATCTACTTACTTTTCTGTTGTAAATACCCATGTTATCTTTGATGATTTCTCCTAGTTCTTTATAAAACACGTTTTGCTTCAGTTATATTGCAATCAGGTATTTGCCAATGCTATCAGAAGGAGCAATAGGAGACACTTCAATATAGGCATCACACTGGATAAACTGTTCACCAGATTGTGCATTAAAATGTCAAATGTATAAATAAATAAAAAAATAAGATAGTGAGATTAAAGTAGTGAGTTATTTTGCAGCACCTCAGTTGAAACCAGGATGAAGTGTAATCACATACATCTTCGTGAATGCTATCAAAGAACTGTCAAAGAATAGCAACATAAATACCTGAAAACACTCATAAAATCTTCCTTCAAATTTGATTTTCATCCATATCTCCTTGTTTCCTTCAAACAGATGACCATTTTATCTCTTGCTGCTTACATTCCCTAATAAAGTTCAACTATCTCTTGCTGCTTACATTCCCTAATAAAGTTCAACTATCTATTTAAAATGATAGAAAAAAATGAAAAAAATGGAAGAAAAGGAAAATAAATAAAAGAAAAAGAATGGTGGGATTGAATAGTGTCATGGAGAGTTGTATAAAAAATTGAGAGACAAAATCATGATTATTACCTGGACCAATTTTAACTCCTTGTTGGATAATTTCCATCTCTAAAATGGCATTCTCCAAATCATGAAGTACAAGTCCACTTTGGAAGTCTAGCATTTCTTTTTCAGCAGTTTCTAATGTAAGTGCTTCATGCATTTAAATTTACTATTGATTCATGTTTCTTGTGATGAACAAACATTGGAATTTTTTCCTCTAGCAATATTATATACTCTTAACTCTTAAGTATAAAGCTGCTTACATAGCTGCAGCCCTTGGTAAGAAAATATTTTACTTGCCAGACTTTAATCTGGAAGAGAATTCAGGAGATTTGGATTAATATCTGTTATTCTTGAAACTTTCATATTATCTTACTTCCAGCTCACCGTGCAGGTAGAAAACTCCCTAGAGAATTTAGAAGTTCATTTGTGTAGCAAATTATACCTTCAATATGTGGATAACATCAAAATTCATTAATATGTATGCATGATTCATTCAGAGTTTGCTGTAAGTGCCACAGAGACAGCAAGGAGACTGCATGTGACTAAATAAAAGTGAGAATTTTTCAGTTGGTAGACTATGAAAAGGCAAAAAAGGAATAGGAATAACGTGATAACTCTATCAGGAATAAAGTGGAAACTTTAGCAATCATTTATCAACTCACCAAAGAACAGGACAATGCTTTTAATTTCAGTAGGAAAAAAAAAAAGGATGGCTGATAAGAAATGCTGAATAAACTATAGTAGAGAAATAGTCTAGAAATGCCTGTCTATTTAGTAGAATGATAAATAACTTTGTGGTTAGATTGCACATGAAATCCTGAATCACAGAATCACAGGATGGTTGAGGTTGGAAGGAATCTCTAGAGATCATCTAGTCCAACCCCCTGCTCCAGCAGGGACACCCAGAGCACATGGCACAGTGCGGCATCCAAGTGGGTTTGGAAGATCTCCAGAGAAGGAGACTCCACAGCCTTCCTGGGCAGCATGTGCCAGGGCTGCGTCACCCTCCTCACAGTGAAGAAGTTCCTCCTCACATGGAGATGGAACTGCCTGTGTTTCAACTTGTTCCCATTACCCCTTGTCCTATCACTAGCCACCACTGAGATGAGTTTGACCCCATCCTCCCTGCATTCCCCCTTCAGATACTTAAACATTTTGATCAGATCTCCTCTCAATCTTCTTTAGGCTAAACAGGCCCATCTCACCTTAATCATACATGAATACGTTGAGTATGCTGAAGATGCCACCATAACAATCAGTTTAATGCCTACACTTTGTGTTAGGGGTTAGAAGACATATACTGAGCACTACTTCCTTGCTTTTTAGCTCTGCATCACAAGCTGACTACGGCCTGACAGGTACTTTGCATGGGCATTTGAATCTAAGATAAAAGTGTAATCAAGATGCATATCCTGTGATCTGTTTGTGCTCTCTAACTTGGCCTAAAGAACTTCTGATTGCTATGGAGATACTTAATTGTGTTTAAACATTCATATGAAGTAAACTGGTATACACCTTTAAGGTGAGATGCTTTATGCATCTTTCACCCTTAATATATAACCCTATTAGGCTAAAGATTCTGCACATGCACAGAATACAAAGTTACTTTTCTGAATCCCTTCCTGCTTAGACAAGGCAGATGAAGAAGATAGTACCTGTGAGAAGAAAGAGGAAATGAGAAATACAGAACACGGCAGAAAGCTTGAAACAGGAACATTACTGATGCCGGATGTAGATCTATATAGATGCAAGTAGGTGCAAGTGTTTTCAGCTTGAAAAGAGAACTTGTCATTTGTGGACTACACAAGCTCCCGGTGTGAATTACCTAGGCCATTATTATTTTCTCTGGTTTGTGAAGTAGTAAATGACTGCTATTTCAGTAGTACTGGTATTTTTTAATAATAGATTAACTTTGTTCCATTCCTATGTTACAAATTATTTGTTGCCAGAGCTGTGTAGAAAAAAAAAAAGCATTGCTGAGGTATAAGAAAACAAATGAAATTGAAAGCAAAGTGAAATTCCATTTGATAAGGGAAGACCAAGTATCAGACTCAGGCATTTTCTAAGGAAGGCATTGATAAAACCTTTTCACAAAGAACATCATTAAAAAAATAGGCATCACTACTAACTGACTTCAGCTGGTCTTTTATGCTGTCAGTGAACAATAGTGGCTGTACTTATAATTTGGAGCAATGCACTATTCAACTCCTTCCTTGTTTAACTAAGTGCACATTATCCCTACTATTCCTCTTTTTCCTTTTCTCACTCACCTTGTTTTTTTGAACTGTTGATTGCTAGGATTTACCTTTCATTCCAGTACTACTTCTCAGTCCCAGCAAGGATTTATCAAAGCTGTTGAAGTAAACCCTTATCGGAAATGAACAATTTAAAGACATTTAATTATAGCTAAAATAATTTCATCAGATATGTAAAACAAAAAGTGTAAAAAAATGCTCTAAGGTAATTACTCTGTTTCTTTGTAAACTGTATGTATATTTCTTTGGGATTAAAAAATAAAGATTATTTCATTTATCCCAAGGCTTTGGAAGAAGAGATACAGCATCATCCTCTCCAATCTATTTCTTATTCATTCTTACTGTCATACATGATTTCTGCAGGTCTTGTGAGATATTTCTTTTTCTTTTTTTCCTTTTTTCTTGTTGGCTGCCTGGTGGGAATGACATTTCTTAATATAGAAATCTGCCTGCCTGGTATCTTCTTTTCCTAARGCTGATACTTTCAATTTGGCTTTACCATTCTCTGAGAGATGGCTTTCCAGGTATGCCCAAATTCATTAATATCATGTTGAAGAAGTAGTGACTAGGCAACATGATAACTGCACACCGATAGATTACAGATTATTTTTTCACACATTGTCATTTTATATTCAGTGAAATTKKTTTTYYTTTWWTTTTTTTTTCCTTTTCAGAGTGCCAGGACAGGTCAGAAATCAATAGAAACATCCATTAAATTGGGCGTGGTAAATGTCTCAATACCTATGCTGTACACTTCAAGCCATTTTCATGAGAAGATTTTGACATATTTTTGTTCTGTAATATGAGGTTAATCACTAGATATGTTGATTGATGCCTTACGGCAAAAATCTCCTGTAGAAGCCTTTCAGAGTATAATGTGGAGTTTCAGAGATGCATGAAATGGTAAGATAATGAGGCAGAAGGAGGTAATTTTTAGCTGGAATTGCCTCCAGCTAAGCATGCACTCTTTATATATATAAGTTTAAAAAAAAAAACTCGTTTAGTGAGGAAAAAGAAAAATACAATGTGAAAGTATTATGAAAATATAAATGCATCCAAAAATTCCATACTGATCTGGTGTCTTGTCCACAGGCAATATCACAGGAAGAAAGACTGAAAGGAACAAATAGGCAGATGTACTCCTTGGATCAAAGTTTTGAAAAATGTAGAATATACAATTACACAAAACAAATCTGTTTTCTGACATTCTTCTATATATCCAACTGTATTGTTTAAGATTTTTCTTACCAGTGTCTTGCATGTAAGGAACTTTTTTTTTTTTTTTTTTAATTTGGTTGTAAGTTACTGTATGTGTATTTCATTGTCAAACTCAGGATCTGAAGATCATATATTCTCAGTGGTGTCCCATATTGAAAGTCTTTGCTAATACAACACATTACAGATATCAGTGCATTGGACTTTTCCTAAGATTAATTTATAAACAAATAGAAATTAAGAGAGTACTTGCTGTTTTATAGATTTGGATAACTCTAGGTAATGCAAAGTCAGAGTACTGATTTTACCTATTGATATGTACCAATTTTAAAGAATAAACCTGGAGTGAAAGTGAAGAGTGAAAAATAAATTACATCAGTACTGAAAACGAAAGATAAATGGAATGATAGATGCAACTTAAAGAAAACTGAGGTGCCTGAATGTACATAGTCATAGATGAACTACCTTTATTACCATGAAGACGAGTGTTAATTTTTAGCACAGAAAATGCACCTACTCTGGTAGGATCTTTACTACTCACAGATTTACTGGAAATACTCTAGTCAGATTTTTCTTTACTGCTTCATTGYTTGGCTTTACCTATAGGATTACACTACTTCAGAAGCAGGTGTCATATAATGTGCATAGAGCTTTACAAATATGACTGTTATGATGATGTCTGTAGGGCTGTTTGGATAATACAGATTTTTTAATTTCTTGAAAAATCAGTTTTACAGATAAAGAAAATGAGATTGTTTCCTTGTGCCCTCTAACTTTACGTATGACTTTCAGCTGTAGTATCCTGCTTTAATAGGAAATAGGTCTATTTTCAAGCATACTGGACAGTCATTTTGCATGCTGTAGTTTGAAGAAACCTCTTGACATTCTCTATTAAATTTTTTGTCAAGATGTGTTTTCTGTTAAGTATCATTAAAATGTATCAAGGCCAATATACAATAAATTCAGTATTAGATCCTTTCAAATTTCTTCTTAGGAATGAAATCACAATTATGCCTATGCACTTTCACTGTATTCCTGGCAACACTGTAATATTTTMATTTATTTATTTTGCTATGGTTATATTAGTTTTGCATTCCATTGGCATAATAAAATAGAATTACAATAAAAGACACAGAATGACCCACTTTGGCCTCTTCCTGACTTCTTTTTTTTTGTACAATATTTTTCTCTAGCTTAGAGAAACTGTTCGTAGTTAGGAATCACMAAGTCACAGAAACATTAAATTTGGAACAGGCATCTGGAGAACATTTAGTCCAATCCCCCTGCTCAACAGGAACAGGCTGCTCAAGGCCTTTCTCCAGTGTTGTTTTTAATATCTTTAAGGACTGAGTTCATCAGTTTCTGTCTGTGAGGACTTAATAGAGAGTTTTTAAAGACTTACTAAGGTCAAGACCAACAACACCATCTCACCAACCAAGCCAGCCATCTCACTGTAGAAAATTCTCAGATTGCTCACACATGATGTCCCCTTTTCAAATCCGTACTGACTGCTCCAAATCACTACGTTGCCTTCACTATACTTTGAAATTGTTTCAAGGACTTTTCGTTTTGTCACCTTCCCTGCAGCTGAGGGGAATCTGACTTGTCTGTTTTTCTCAGGATTCTCTTTCTTCCTTCTTGTAGACTTGTGTAACATTCAATTTCATCCATTCATCTGTATTGTCCCCCAGTCATCACCTTTTTTCAACGATAAATAACAATGGCCTCTTATTGACACTGGCCAGCTCCCTCCGCAGTCAGATCCCATGGATTTGTATATAACCAGTTTGCTTAACTGTTCTCTGATCTGTTCCTCCTTCACTGAAATTAAGACTGCTTTACTCCAGACTCCCATTCTGGTCTTATGGAAAATCTTTCCTTCTAATTTTATCCTGTCATACATTACTATGTATGAAATATGAATATAAAAATATATGAAAAGTTCATTAGAAAGATGAATGATCAGTGATCTCAGATCATTGATCTGAGATGATCAAGAAGTCATGATGCAAACTAAGATTTTCAAAATTATTTAAGTGCAAAGTGTAATTTTGAAGAATATCTTAGATAATTAACACATCTTTTCAAAAAAAAGAAATATATGTAAAGTCCCTAAGTCTTACTTGATGATACATCTTAAGTATTTAAGTTTTCCAGCAGTTTCATCATTTTTCTTATTTTTTTTACAAGACTACTTTGGATATATAGTGTGTTCTTGTAGGCTGTACATCCTGGTGTTTCAACATATAAACAGACTCTTTAAATCACAAAGAAATACTTACTAGTAATTATAACTGCAGAAATAACCAACCAAACAAACAATCAATCAAACTCCTGCACAAATGCCCAGCATGTTCAAATAATAGATGAGATTCATTCAAAAAATGGGGAGAAAAAGATCATTCTTGACAATGAACACTGTAAGCTTCAAGTAGCTAGCTGAATGAGCATGTTTTTAAGTTAGAAAGGGGGAAATTAATTTTTTTAATCACTGATTTCTTTCACTCAGGAGAAAAGAAATAGCTGCAAAATGAGAAGAAAAGCATTCATAATAAGCTCATTATCCTCTTTTTACAGATCCATTCTCCCCTCTCACACTGAAATACCTCTTTTAGAAGATGACATAAAATTCACCCTTGACTTTTCTATCATTTTGAATGATTTAAGTTCATATTCATTAATTTTTTGTGCCTATGATATTTTCCCCAAATCCCAACAGTAAAAATGTTAATTGTTTTCCCTACATTTTCTTCTGTCATTTCACCTTTTTCCTTCCTTCTGTTACTGGGGACAACTTATTGTTTCAGTCTTGTAAATGGTTATTTAATGTATATGAAGAAAGATCTTTAGAAAGGTAATAGATTGTGGAGAAAGTAGATTAGGCTGCTGTGTACTCCTTAAGGGATGAGAGACTTCTCTTACATTACAGAAAACAATGGTGACTACATCCCATAATAAGGTAAAAATATTTTATCAAGCGGAACATTTAACATAGGAAGACTTGTGGTCTACACAGGACTTAAACATTTGTTTTAGAACTCATTTCAATTGGATGAGAAAGTTTAGGCATCTAGTGGGCATAAAAAATGATTGCCTTTATTTCTTGAGTGTTGATAGTATGCCTGAGGGTTGAGGATACAAAGAGGACACAATTCTTGCCTTATGRCCCAAATGAGGCAGGTACAAGATACAGTAAACTACCTGACAAATAAAACCTAGTTTTTCAGGATAGAAATGTTCCTCATAAGCAGCCTGATGGGTAATGAGGTATAAATCCTCTATTCATACATGAAATATCAACACTTCATGGCCATAGATCATCTACAGTAAAGTGAATGTCATCCCTGACAGTGGAGAAAGACTGGACCATCTGATGGGATCATTAATTTTGCCCACTTGCCCACTGATTTTAACCTAAAATGCTGTAGATTTTGTAAAAGTATTTTATATATTGTAGATTTTATATAAGCATAAGATTTCATATAAGCAGGTACAGTGTGTTTAAATRTGTATAAATGTTTATATATAAAGAAATACTAAATTATAAAATGCTAATACATTATGGATTTTTTGTAGTTTTAAGAATGAGCACTTAATCTCATTCTTTTACTTTATTTTTCATTCACTTGATTCTACATCTCTCCAAATGGCTTGCTTATATGCAGAATAGTCAGATGAAGATGTATTCTTCTCTTCATTTCTAGCACGCTCCAGACACCTAGTCACCCAGATGAGCTAGTCAGATGCCATTAATTGTTCCACTGGACTAGGGAGGATAAACCTGCAGGCAGGAATCTGAAGTTTCAGCTTCATTCTTGATCTGGTATAAAGTCCCACACATAAGCAGGAGGTAAAATTGGACAGAGGCTGAGTCCTACACAGTTGTTTTGCATGGGTTTTCCTGTTCAGCTGATTTCTTAACTGACCAGCATCTGCTTTGCTGTTTCACCAGTCTCTTCAGGGGGTCCTGGATTTTGGTGCAGCTGAGGKCTAAGTGTAAAAAACAGCACAAGAGTGGTGGGAAGGCACCACACATACTTCTCAGCGAAGGATGTATTTTTGCTATCTTTAGTTCTGCATTTTTCAAAAAGGAGGTTGTAAAAAAGCAGGTCAGTGAACGTTATAGAAGGCTTTGTTACATATATTATTTAGTGTCTCTGAGTGGATCCAGTCTCTACTGCATCTCTGTGGGAAAGGAAGGCTGCACAGTCTTTCAGTCAATGTTCAATGTGGATAATGCCTCTTTCTGGTCCAGAACATCCATGTTGGTGGTAACAGAGAGGAGACAACATCAGAAAGGGAAGATTCAGTTCCAGGTTGTCTTATGATATTAAGCCTTATTGCGCTGCAAATAGTGTCACTTTCTCAGAAGCAGATATCCCAAAGAAAACTAAATTGGACTTCTCGGGTTAGTCCATTATTTCTTCAAGAGAAATAGTTGATTTTGTACCAGTATTAGTGCTATAGGCTGTCTCATTCCTCTGTCTTTTCAGGAACTTCTAATTCCTGCAGTACCAGTCAGGGATTTATACAGAATTAATAATATATAAAGCACTCTAGAGATAGTACACAGTACTGCATAAATATCTTAAAAATAATTTATGGTGAATTTACAGCGCAGTCTAGTTATATCAACAATTGCTGCACTTACTTTAAAGTGTGTGCATTTCATTATAAATGGCTTGTTAAATAATTACAGAGTGCTGATATCTGCATGGCTGCTTGGAATGGTTTATGGAAGAGTTATAACTGGGTCTCGAATTACTGAAAATACATTTACAATTTTTTAAGAAGGGTCCTTTTTATTATAAAATGCTTACTGAACAGAAACACATCCTCATTAGAATGAAATATGAAATCCAATTTTTATTCATAAATGTATTTGCAAGGAATCTGAGACTATCTTTAGCAAATAGTAGTTTGTTGGAAAGGAGAAATAATCTSACTTTTCACTGAATATGTGGTCAGACTCTTCTTATATTTAGAAAACAACAGTTAGCCTGTATTGTGACTTCATTTTATATTTACTTCTATTCTGTTTCAAACCAAGACAAGGAGCCCAAACACTTTAATAAGACAAGAGAAGAAAACTCAGAACCTTTGACATGAAGAGAAGCTGAAAAAGTAAGAAACTATGGAAACTCATGGGAAACTATGAGAAGATGTGAAGCTTCCACCCATGGAAATATTCCAAATCCAACTGGGCAAGGCCCTGAACAGCCTGCTCTAGCTGACCCTGCTTGAGCAGGAGAACATGTTGTACCGGGTGATCTCTAGAGGTCCTCTCCAGTCCCAACTATTCTGTAATTCTGTGTYCTGGTATAGTCATTCAGATACAGCTGATGTGTTAAATAGCAGGAGCTAACTCCTATTACGCACTTCTGCTTCATGTGTTGCCAAGACTAAAATTATTGGCACAATTCCAGTGTGATAAGTCTGCTGAAACGTTGTTGGAATTTGATGTCAAAGAAGCCAATTTAATTCTACTTGAGCTTAAATGTTTATCCTTGTCACCTTAATGCCTGAATCAGAAATGCACTGAAATTACCTTGCCAGATCTTTGCTATCTTGGTATCCAATCATGAACATCAATTTTCTATAACTCCCAATTTGTAAATGTATTTAAAAAAACAAAAAAGAAAGAAAGAAAAAAAAAAAAGAGAGGTAGAAGACTTTTTTTTCTTTATTTGGAATGTTATGTGCATTTTTATGGCCTTTCATGTGGTCCTCTCTACAGTTATTTCCCCTTTAGTTCCTTACCTCTGCACTGATTTGTAGATCTGATGTCAATATGACATTAGAACAGTCAGATTTTATTGTAATTACTGATACACGCGTTTGACGTAAATGTTAAAGATCATGCTGCCAGGTGCAAAATTGAGTCAATCTCTCACACCTGTGGCAACTCAGAAAACCTTGCACTTCATAAAGTCATTATTGCCTCTTGTATTTATGTTAAACAAGAACCTATAGTTTTAGGTTTCAGTTATATATTTTGTGTTGTTGCCTACTAATAATTTTTCAAATTGGGTAATAATATACTTTTTCCTTCCACTTCAGTAGGCAAAAGAGACTTCTCAAGTTAAAAAAAAAGACACTATTTCTGTGATATTCTGCATCACAGCCAGAGCAGGGAGATTCTTTTATACATTCTTCCTACTTAATTTACTCTAGTTTCTTTTTTCTTTTTGTTACTCTTTTCCTCATGCTCCCAAAGACATCTCAGTTATCAGTGACATTATTTTTGTCCCATGCAGAAAAAGCATCTTTGTCATTTTTTAAATTTTTTAATGAATATTGGGTTTGTGACAGTTATTATTAAGTACAATGATCCGAGTTTTCCTTAATGGTAGTGAGCAGCACATCTGCACACGTGCATATTAACCAGATGAGGCTTGTATCTCCCCTACATCCTCTAGGCTTTCCTGCCCAGGACATATGCAGATTTATGAGGATGTTCAGCAGTTGGAAAATGAATGCAATGGATTTGTGTCCTCTGATGATCCATGGAAGTTGAGGATGATTTCCTGTGTAGTCTAGCTCATCCCTCAGAGCTAGTTTTGGAAGGACCTGCTCTACATGAATGATAGCAGGCATCAGACCCTAACCATTTAATGGTAACATTTCACAGTGCTACTTGTCTTGCATGTGCTGTAAAAAATTGTACATGAGATAACTTGTACTGCTGCACGGTATATGTATGCAGCACAGTATACCACACAGTCAGGTGTGGTCTGTTTCTGTGTAACAGATTGTATGTTAGGTCAATAACGTGTAACCAAAGATTTGTGCATCATGAATCCTAAAGGAACTTATGGTGGTACCTGTTCTGTCCTATGCGAAATGAGGAAGCTGTACCAATTCAGGATGGATTGCACAGATTTCAGTTACACAAGACGAGAAAGAGTGTTTGYCCATCATTCTCAGATGAGAGGCAAAGAATGATTAGCCTGAAAATGTAAACTCATTCTTTCATCACATAGTGAATCTTTCCAGAGCAATGCTGAGGACAGCAGTAATCATTAAAATACAACAATATTGAGTGCTACTATGTGGCAAAGTAAAAGACTATCCAGAACTTAAGAAAATAATACATTTATTAAAAAGAAAAAAAGTTAACTAACATCTAGGAAGAACATACCATAGAAGGAAATACAATTAATAATTAATAGCTATAATATTAATTTCTTTGCCATCTAACCTTAGTAAAATTTCTGTCTTCTGCTTAAAAGTGTTTGACAGTATACATTTGTGTGTATTAAATAATTTTTCTTTGTATGTGTGATCGAAAAGCATGTAAAAAATTGAAGATTCTGTGGACATTATATTTGAATAAAGTAAGTTCTTCCAGAGGCAAATGCAGTTTATTACACAGGGAGAAAAGGAGGAGTAAGTTTCTCTTGTAAACTCCATTATTTTTCATGATGTCATATCATGTAGTTATTAGAAACTTAATGCTAGAAAATATTGTCTCTATCCAAGTAGCACTTAATCTCTATTACCTGGAGGTTAAAAGTCAAAGAACAATCATCCATGTCAGTGATTCCTGCAGCAGAATGTTACTGAACCATGCAAGGTCGTTCAGTGGGGAGAATTAGCTCCCAGCAGCTTCGCATGTCAGAGATATTACAGCACTATGCTGTCCCAGTTCTTGTTTCTGGAAAATGACAATGGTTCTAAGGGCTTTCTCAAAGAAGCTGTCCTGTAGAAAGAACAGAAAAGCTTATATTTGACAGACATTTCTGCAAATAGCAAGGGTAAAAATGAACATTACTGTGTTGATGACTTTACCAGAGCAGATGTAGATGAAAGTTAAACAAGTACAATCAGTTGCCCTGAGCACACCAAAAATATTGGCAAAATAGATGCTATATTTTTGTAGTTAATATGCCTTTTAAACCATTGTCAGTATATGAATACAGAATGAAAGTTTTCACAAGTGAAACCTTCAAAGGCCTTGGATACCAGCGACTGAAAAAGAATGACTGGAAACTCCTGTGTCTTTGACGATAGGAATAAGAGCACACAGAATAGTTTCCCTCTTGAAAAAAAGACAATGTTATAATCAATCAAGGTAGTAAAGATTCTGGCTGTGTTGTTCGGAACAAGACAGCAAAATAAAATCAGGATAAAAAAGGAAAGGATATAGAAACCCTTGGGGTTGCTGTGGCCACCAGTCAGAAAGACAGGCTGAGTTGGAGCTGGAAGAGTGTCCAGAGCAGCCAGACAGGCACATCACATTTGAAAGGATGAGGAAAGATGTAGGCATAATATGCATGAAAAACTTACTATAGTACTTACTATAACTATCATAAAAGACAGCAGAACTGGTCTTGTTAATAAGCTTGCTTAATCTTAATTAGCTGAACCTTTTTCCCCAAGTCACACCTGTAACAAATCAAAGGGAATAATGAGAGAACATTTTCTCAACAATTTTATTTTTGCTATGGGGCTTATTTCATTCACTTATTTTAAGTGCTTCAGAAATAAAAAGTCACTTCCCCTTCCCCCTCCACCGGCTAGGAAGCTATAAGAACTTGAAATGGCCAAATGCCAGTTCCAGCTACTTGTCGTTTTTTTGTGGAGATTGGAGAAATCAAAGTGGAATTTTCAAATTACTGTTATTTTAAGGCACTTATTTTATTTGCTTTTTGCAGTTCCCAGGTCCATTTCCATAGAAACAGAAACTGATGCAATAGGAGAGAGTTCACACTCTCACTTTTTAGTTTTACTTGCTAACTTCAAGCTGGGAACGTAAAATGTAATTCAGCAAACAGAAGCCATAGGACAGGGAAACAGGAGCTCATTAGAACTGACTGGCTGAAAGGACCAAATTCTGCTGGTTTTTATTCTGTATACAGCTGTACACAGAACAAGGGTGAAAAGATGTTCTTAGTTGCATGTGTAGAAAAAAAGATTTAATAAAAGCTTTATTAAAAGCTTTTAAAATAAATAAAAGATTTAATATTGCATTGAAATGTAATATTTATCTTAAATGATGGAAATATGCTTTGTATCATTAATCTCTCCCTCCATTCAAAGTGCATACATATTCYATTTTAAAGCAACCTAATTTATTATATAAGGTAATCAGAAATTCAGACAGCCTTACATATACCTAATAGGTGTGAATATTTTAAAAAGAATAATTACTAAAAAGGGCACACTTATAATTAGTTTCATCAGTATTGCAAGACCTTAGTTAAGTAGATGGTACTCATCTTGCTGGGTGAGGTATAGTTTTTTCAAGTCACTCAAAAGTGCATTTGTGCATAGGAGGTATGTAATTATTTGTCAGAAACAGTCACTGCTTATTTGAATATCTTCATCACCATCATAGAAATGAGGCTAGAAAAACATTTTGTATGCAAACTAGTGTTCTTTCCTAGAAAGTTTTCAAATATGAACATGTGTCATAATTGTTTAGTGTAGTGTGTGGAAGTCTTGAATTTTGAAGGCCAGATGAGAACTTCAGATAATCTACCCTGCTCCAGGGTTTAACTCAGAATTTCAACCAGCTACCCTTGCACTAAATAGAACTTACTGAACCTAAAGTATAACTTCTATAAAGCTTCTACTGAAAGTCTTTAAAAATCAGAAGACTTTGCTTCAATTATGACTTGTTTTAATGTTAATTAACATTAAATTAATTAACTTTGATGTTAGAAGGCTGTTCTGGATAGAAAAAAAAAAAAAAAAAAACAGAATCGAGACATGGGGCTAAACTGTAAAAGAGAACACTTTTGAAATAACCCTGAGAACTTTCTCTTTTATTTATGTTTTACCTTCTTTTTCTTTCATTTTTTTTTCACTTGGCAGACAGATATTCAATACTTAATATGAAATACATGCTCATTTTACATTACCACAAGAGATGCTTTTGCTGAATATTTAGTCCCTTTATCATAATACATCCTATGCAGCAACACCAGACACAGTATTTTATGTGATATAGAGCCCTGCAACTTAAACAATACAAACACGGGAAACGTGGAGAAGAATTATCTTTTTTCTAATGAGTGATAGCTTGAAAAAAAAGAAGGGCCAGACAGTTAAAGACATATAAAAATGAAGATATTGTCTCTTTGAGATATTTCAAGCTTCTCTATTCTTTTTATTAATCTGGTTCCCTGAGACTAGAGAAGTGTGAGGAGCCAGAACACAATGCTGGAAGTCTTTATTGTGTATATGTATTAGTTGTTCAACATAATTTCAACAAGCCTTTATCTTTCAATAAGCTCTTGTTTAACAGAGATCCATGACYTCAATAGACTTTTAATAAGCTTCTAGTTTTTTGCATTTTTTATTTCATCTCTTTTTACATATGAACATATTATACACTGCAACTTCATAGCTCATGCTATAATCACAGAATCTGTCCATTTTTACCTATAAACTTGCTTAAGGAGTTTTTAGAAAGGACACATTTGGACTCTGTTGGGTCTTTTTTTCCCACACTCTCTAATTTTGCTTTATTTTGAAAACTTGCTCCCAGCAAATAGAAGACATTAATTAGAAAGCAAGATGCCTGATTTACTGTTTGTTAGTAAGAAATGAATCACCTTCAAGCTCTCAACAGTTCTTCAAGGTGCAACTAGTACAAAGCATTCTTGCTATCAGAAGATCAAAATAGCTTTGCACTATTAATCATTACACCTCAAAGCTTTAGAAATACACCAAACAGTATAAGGCAGCACTTATATTTTGTATTGACTTTCCCAACTCCTTCCACACACTTTTAAAGTACTTTTTCTTTTCTACACTTTTTCTTACTAACTTTCTGAAGAAGGTGTAGGGACATCTCATTTCCCTTCCCACCTTTCCTGATAAACATTATCTCCCTTTTGCCCACTCTTGCATCTCGTGTCTCCAGTAGTAAATCAAAGAGCAAGGCAAAATAAGCCTAACCTCAATTTCCTATGTTGAATGTGCATCTGCTTGACTGATGGCCTTATGAATGATTAATGAAAGGAGCTCATGTGCATATGCATGGCAGTGYCTCATTATTAATTCATAATGCAGCTGCTACAAAGGCAGAGAGGAGGGCTGAGTCTCCTCCTCTGTGAAGACATACGTAATGCCTCTTCTTCAGCTTCTCTCTGATTCCTGCCTTTAGCCAGGTTGCCTTACTGTATGCAGCAACACCAAGCATTTCTATTTCTTTCTGTTTTATCTTATACCTTCTGCATTAGTCTCATGCCAGCTGCAAAAAGAGGAATTAAGGCAATTGCTATCAAATTTTCCTTTAATGTTTCTTATGAAAAATAAAACTTAATGGGAATAATGAGAGTCATAACTCATTTCAGTTATTTTCAATTGTTCTCAAATGCTGCAACACATGCTTCATTTAATTCTGCAATGAATACTACACGTGACATGGTGATGTTTTTCGCTGGAGACCAAACAGATGCAGAAATATCCCAGAGGAAATGATGAAAAATAATGAGATATTTACCTTTGCAGCCATATTTTTCAGGAATATGAAACAGAAAACACCAGAGACTCGAAGGCAGCAATGTGTTTTTAGTGGAACTATTTTCTATGAAAAATACAAAAGGGTAAAGGCCTTGGCAATTTCCAAAACATTATTGAGATAGACAGACACACAGGGGTCTGACTCTGTGCAGAAAACACTTTGCATTGAATAACTTCAAGTCTATGAATTCATCATTTATGGGTTGATCATGCGTGACAAAAATATTTTTCTATACATACAATTTATTGGGAAAAGATTTAAGTTTTCCAAAGTTTGAATATCTTCCTAAATACATTTTTTTTTCTTTTTGAATCTAGAAATCAAGATAAATATCTCACAGGTATCCACAGTGCACATGGCCACAAAACATGTCATTCAGGGTAGGTGCTGTCAGTTCCTGGGGGGAAATCCTTAACACGGTGATTCTTCAAGACACCACTCAGACTGAGAATGGGTGCAGTTTGACAGCCAGAGTTGGACTATAACTGAATAATGGGAACACATTTGCATAGCTGCACATGAAGCCCAAGAAAGGTGGAGAAAAAGGAAGGTATAAAAAGCCAGCATTGACACATTTGAGTCTAATTTCTCAGAGGAATAACAGGGATGCTGATAGCTGTTGATGCTAAGAATGAAGTAAGAATTTCTGAACACTCATGGGCGCTGAACCTGTTAACATTTTACACATTTAGTTTTATACACACAGAGAAATAGTCCCATTGCAGTCTAATATTAGATTCCTATTTTAAGATTTCAAAGCCAGAAGGGGCCATTAGATCATCTCTTCTGACCTTCTWTGTAACACAGATCATAAAATATCATGTAGAGACTGCAGTACTGTGCCCAATAACTTCTGTGTAGTCATAAGTCATGGGAGCTTCAGTGTCAAGTTTTAGCTTCAATATTTGATCTAAAAAGCAAGACAATTTGGTTTTAGATAAATAGAAAACCTTATTTCATTTCCTGTAGCATTGTCCCCAGTTGCTATAATGGGTGAAGAACATGGGCATTTAATGTAATGCAATCAGTGGAGATCTGCTTGTTAAATATTATCTTGTGCAGTTTTTATCTGCTGGCACTAACATTAACATATATATTAAATAAGCAACAATCAATATGCATATGGCTTAGGGAAGTGACGCATTCYTGACCAAATATTTCAATAGAACCAAAAGATGTGATAGATGTTTCAGCACTTGTCTATCCTGAAGATTCARCACTAAATGTGTCCATTAATCGCAGCTTGTCATCTGGACATCCCACCTTTCACACACACTCAGGTGCCATAGAGGGGGAATGCACCCCATATTATTTCCTTTTTATTTTTTTTAACCTCAAATTTTCATGAAATCTGTTTACTTTGTAAGTCTATATATAAGTTTTATCCACATCAGTGCTCATTATTAAGACAGGTAGCATAATCAGCATAATCAGATGAGTCCAAACAAGTATGTTCAAAATTGCTGTGTTTGTTTAGATTATGTAGTGTTCCTTCCTAGTAGAAAGCTTATTTCTTCCTCCAGCCTGGCAGAAATCTGCTAAAGCTAAGAGCTAGTGGTGTGAAATATTTTCTTAACTGTCCCCGTGAAGCTTGCAAACATTTTTTAGATTTGGGAGGAACTGCTCTTTGCAGTAAATGTCTGTAGACTCAAAGTGGTGATACATATCTGTTTTCACCACCTGAATCAATGACAGAAGGAAAGAAATACAGGTCAGTGGAAACTCATTCCACTCAATAAAGGAGGTAAGATTTGGCTGGATGGTGGAAATAAATAAATAAATAAATAAATAAATAAATAAATAAATAAATAAATAAATAAACAAACAAATTTTAGCTGGGCTGTGGGTGACTATCCTTGCTTTTCCCTGAAATAGCTGTGTAAGTGAGTACTTTTGATAAAATCATCAACACGACACACTTACCAAAGCTTTCATGCAGTGTTGTTATCTTATACCCTCCAGGATTTTAACAGCAGTTAATAAAGGCAGACTCTGCTCCGTTTAAATACAGGGTAAAAACTACTTCTGGAAAAATAGGGACATATATATATATATATATATATGTTTGTGTGTGTGTATTTTTTTTCCATTAAAGGATCAACTAAGTCAGCTATCAGGGAAGGTGTGATCCAAAGTTTCTTATACATTACTTATTTCAGATAACACCTTTAGGTATAATTATGGATCAGAATACATTAAAATAGCTCTGATCAGSACATGAGATTTTTAAATACTACGAGAATACACATTAGGTAAAACTACACTTACTTTTTAATGTAATTAAAAATAAATAAGAAAAGTACCTATAGGTGAGTAAACTCAGACAAAGCAAGAATCAATTCAATTCTTCACAATTTGACCAGAATTTAGATTTACCTCTGCAAAGCTTTCAAGTCTTTAAGTATGTACATCTCCTATTTATAGATCCTTTTTAGACATGGAAGTGTCAAAATACCACAGAAAACTCTTCACAGAACTAAAAATCTGCATATGTATTTTGTGAGTAGGAGAGTTTCAGGCAGACAGGAAAGACCTACGCATACTGATGCACACTGAATTCCAGCTCTCAAGGTGATGAAGTTCACCTTTGTTTTGGTCTGAGTTAGGCTCTAAATATTTATGAAATGTTAATTCTTTTTTGCTGTTCTTGTTGTTGTTTGGAATGATATTTTCCTTATATGTTGTTTGATTTTGCCAATATAATCTTTAATTTTATCCTCAGACCAAAAGAAAACCTCTTACCATTTGCTGATGTCGCTCATTTGCATGTTGATTTTAACAGTAAGTGTTCATTTTGTTTATTCATTATTTTATTATACATTTTAATGCCATCCAGCTGTCCAATGGCAAGACTGTGACATATGTTTCCTAGACAGTTCCATAGCAGTGATTCCACAGGAAGAAAAAAAGTCTTGAATAAACATATCTGTGTTTTCCTCTCTCTCTTTGTTCTTGAAAATAATAAATAATATGCATGTGTTCATTGATAAATATGTATTTTTGATTATTCAAAAGATGAGAAAGGGAGACTTGGCAAATTTAGTCTGATATGGTTAAATAATTTGTCCTAAGTAATCTAATACAAAGAAAAAGATGTGGGTGGGGGATAGGGAGGGACAGAAGTAACTGCTGAAAATCCAAATTTCTATTCTATGCTGTCATACAGGCATAGAAAGACAACTTAAGAAGCGTATTCTTCTTCTAGATGCACCTTCATGCATCATGAATGGTTTCAGTCAACAGAATCCTAGTCTGAGGCATTGTATAATGAGAGGAGAATATGCCTCAGAACTTTATAATTTTAGGAATCCATTCCTTGTCAAAAAGTGATGTAAATCATAGCTAAAGTTACTATGAGTAATAAATCATAGTAGCAATTTCAAAAAGAAAATAATACTTTGAATGTAATTTTTCATGTGTGTCCTTTTTATTGTTTAACAAGTTTTGGAAGGGAGGCATAACTACTTTTTCAGTTTGCCTTGAAATTAGCACTCATACATATTATCAAGTTAAAAAAAATGGAATATTAATGTTACTATTTCCTTTCTTAGTTTACACAATAAATATTCCTCGTAGGAAATATAGGCATAATTAAAGAATGTAGCATCTGAATGATGAGTGATCGTTATGGATAATTGTCAGTGAGTTCAATGTGAAGAGAAAGATAAATGACATTCACAACACTCTAGTTAACATTCAGCCTACTTTTGTGCTATCTGACACAGGCTATAGAATTTTCCTAAGTTTTATCATATTTATAGTCCACATTTTGGGAATACAGAACTTTAAATCTCTCATCCCTGTAGAAAAATAGGTATTCACCCAGTCATAATAAAATGAACAAGCTTGGGGCTATCTTGAGAACATCAATACTTTTTGATTTCTTTTCTCCCTTGTTTTCTGTGGTCTTTTARAAAAGCAAACATCTTCAGTATAAAGTTCTCTTGAAACAGTGAATCTAGTGTCAACACACATGGGTGCACTGGCTCACATGATATGTAAGACAATGTTATGGATTCATTGTCTATAAGTAGCATCTTTGTGGATGGCAAGCACCTGAATTAGATAAAAATTAAGTCAAAAGTAACAGTGCCGATTGTAAACATAAACCTTAGAAAACACAGTAAGATTAATGCCACTAAAGATTCAAATGACTAGGGAACAGTTAAGGTAAAGATGCTATCTGCACCATTTATTGCATTATCACTTATTTCCCCACCTTCTGTGTGATCATCTACCCAAACTAACCTCAGCTTTCTCCTCCTCCAGCACACCAGCTGGTGGATGCTATTGCCCTCTTCTGGCTGGAAACTGTGTGGTACATCTGTGCAACAAAACCATTCCCTCAGCAGGTCAAGAGCTAACCACTAGGAAGATCTTGGAATAGGGCAAATGAGTTTCTGCTATGGTTGGACTCTTGTATCCCAGGAAGCCTCAGCATGATGCAGAGCACCAGCTAAAAGCCCCTGAAGGAGTACTGTAACAAGGATACAATTATCATTCATTTAAGGAAGAAWGGATCACACAAAATCATTTACATAAATGTTTCTTGATCCTCCTGCCACTGGGCAAATCCTTGTGGGAGAGAGCCCAGGAGCAGTTCATTCGAGCAGATGCCTTGCTGGACAGCCTCCTTCAGTCATCTCCATTAWAAACAGACCGAGACATTACAGATAGTGGAATCTCAGTAGCTCACAGCCCAAGTTTGTTCTTAACTCTGCTTCCTGTGGTGGTCCCCTCCTGCTCCTTCTGCTGTGACAGCAGCTTTAAGGGTTTAACAACACACTGCTTTTTGATCTCATTTCAGCAGCCGTGATTAAATAGACACACATCACTTGCTGTGCCACTGTGTGAGCAGCCCATGGTTCACCTTCACTGAATTAGTACCCGCTGAGCACTGCAAATATTTGAAATGTCAATCCATTTGATAATGTCAAAGAGGGCTGCAAATACCACAGAATGGCACCAAGGAAACTTTCAACACACGCAGTGGCATATGTAATATCTCTTTTCTGCAGGACAAAAAAAATAGTTAAATAGAAACAGAAAACCATCATAAGATGATGCTAAGGTCAACAGATCTAATAACTTGAAGTGGGACACGTTCCTGCAACTTATCACCTTAAGTTTTTAATCAACCTCTCTGCCCCAAAGATCTTTATTCTTCTACTCCAATTTACCAAATTATTTCATGAAGTTATTTTCTATTAATAAAAACTGAGATGATGACAACATAGTAACCCTTGTGTTTTATGTGCAGATTCTGCCTCTTAAAATCAGAGAAGAAAGTACAGCCTTGTTATTACATCTTTATTACATTTTTCCAGTCAAGGATCCTAAGCCATCGGGATATATTTTATCTGAATAGAGCACAGTAATGAGGCTATATTTTCAGTGACAGAAGCCTGGATCAGCAAAGAAGCAGGTGAAAGTAGAAGAGATTAAGCTGACTAGTAGGTTGCACTTTGCCCCGTAGAAAGACTTGCTTTTACAAAAGAAAGCAGGAAACAAGACACTAAACTTGTTGCCAGATGCTGAAGGAGAAAGTTACCATCCTGAAGTGTGCRTAAGGAATAGAGATCTAGCAATTTCATAGAAATACAACTATCTTCAAATGAATTACAAGTCTTTTATTATTACAATTCCTTGCTAAATTACATGTTTTTAAGCAGTTTCCAAAATTGCAACTGCTAATATGTAAGAAAATATCTATTACTGAAGCAGCACAAGCTAATTTTTTTACTAAAGAGCTTTTCAATCACCAGGAACTTTCTTAAAAAAAGTAAAGCTCATGTGCTGACTGGCAGAACATGCAAATACCATGTGCCTTGTATTTGGCAGCTGAGAGTCAAGAGATACTTGTTTCCTTTGTATGCTGATGAAGACTAATGCTTCACTGAGCACAAATACATCTGCTTGTAATTAGCAGAGTGGTACCTTAGCAATAGGAAGTTATAGTGAGATTGTCCAATTATCTTGACATTTCAAAAGGCAGCTACTTTCACTAGCTCCTAAGCAGATACCAGGTTAATTTAAAGAGATATTTTTAAATCCATAAGACAAGAACAATTAAAAACTTCTGTATATTCAGCAAGTTCTAACTAACTTGCTGAGTATTCAACTAACATTCATTAGCATTGGGCACCCCAATAAAGCCCTTCTGGAAGACTTGGCTATGAGTACCTCTTGGGTTTATCAGTAACTTGAACAGCTTAATTTGAACTTTTTTTGCCTTCATTACCAAGTTACATGACTTATATGATCGCTCTGCCTTCATTTGACTCTAATTTTCCCCACTAATTTTTAAAACCACTGGTCTACTTATCTGTCAGATTTAGTTGTGATTACAAATACAATTCAGATGTTTCAAGTTTTGTAGTAGTGAGAGGTGAGAGAGGAGTGCTGCCAGCTTCTCATAAATTCTAACCTTGTTAGACACTAGAGTATCCACACAACTTGATGAATATCTGAATTACAGAAAACTTTATTTTGAACCTATCAATCAATCATGAGATGCAAAACAGAAAATTTACATCATCCCTTCCAGCACTCACAGAGCTATTTGATCTGTTTTATATATTATTCAGAAGAAATCTCTAGGGAAAAACACTCACTTCACCAAGGGGTTTTGACTGTACTTTCATTACCAAATTTAACTTAGAACTCTACCATTGACAGCAATGCTCTGGAGAGAAGAAGGAGATGCTATGTGGGTGAACGATTTTCCACACTGCACGTATATGCACTCACACAAACACACATACACACTCATTTCTGTCTTTAAATCAATTGGAAGTTACCATGTCAGGTAGAGCTTTCATATTCTAAATATATACGAGGATGGACAAATTTCAGATCCAGACGGATAGGAGAGAACACCATAGAAATGATCTAAATCAGAAAGCAAGCATCTTGACTTGAAGAGGTCTTGGTCTATATAGCTAAAGTAACTGAAATACAGGTAGTAGGATTTATTAATGACAAATATGATTAACCAGTCTAAGAATCAAATAAATTCTAGTAAGTCACCCAGAGATATTAACTTCTAAAAGAAAGAGAATTTACTTAAAAATACATCTATTGCATTTATTAACATGTCACTGMAAACACCCCAGGCATCAGAAGCTTACTTATCTTTCTACCTCCTGTTCTTTTCTTGTAAGAAGTCAAACAACTTCTACTGTAGTTTTATTTCCATTGCTCAGAGATAATTTTATCTCTGTCTCAAAATATGCATACATGTGTGTGTACACATGTACACACCTGTTACACTGATTTCAGTGGCATTTAGTTAAAAGTAAAATTGAAAAACTCAGGTCTCTTGCACTGTTCCCTCTACTTAACTTGTGTTAAATTAAACCAGAACCACTGATCATGTTTAAAAAAAAGTGCTTCAAAACAAGGTTATCAATTATAGCTCTCCCACATGCTTTTTATCTGAAAAGAGCGGGGCAGGAAACAGCAGTCAAAAGCAGGCAGGCTCTACAAAGCCTCTGGGTTTTGCTCACCTCTGCTAATTTTTTCTTTGATCATATTATTAGACAACAATGTCAGATATTCTTTTTCATGTGTGCAGTTTATCTCATATCTGTGCCTTCTTATCCCCTAATCAGGCAGGAAAAAAATTCTGATTAATGCCTCTGTTATACAGACATTCATTAGTGTAATTCTTTCTTTACTCATCTCCCTCAAACACCTTTGAAGTGATTCAGTCATTCAGCTAAAGGACAGAATATGAATATATTTCAGCAATGGAGTAGCTTAAATGGAAGATATCTCTCATCTGACTTCAAGACTTTATCCTTGGGCAGAATTTAATGACTCTCACACACTCTTCCCAAAGTATATCAAGGAAAGATCCCTCCAGATGAAGGCAGGGCAAAAAATTTTCTAAGCACCTGATTAGCCCATTCCATCGTTATTATGATAGGCTTATATGTGTTTAAAAAATGAATAATGAGAATGTGCTTTCTCTACTATCAACAAAACTAGTATCTAAAGTAAAAGTGGAAGATGCTAATTAGAGAAAAGGCCCTTSGCTGATAATTAAAATGTGAATCTTTATCTGTTATACTGGGATTTAGCTTTGAAGGCTATTTTTTACATCTAAAGAATGGAAGAAATAAAGGTAGATTGTGCTGCCTTTGCACAGTCAGATCTACCAATGGTCTTGGGTTTTTTACTGTTTGTTATTTTTTTCACATCAATCCTTATTTTGCAGATCATCACACAATAGTTCATGTTGGAAGGGATTGCTGGAGATGATATGATCGAARCCCTCTTTTCAAATAGGGTCTTAGAATAGATCATCCAGGACCATTTCCAGTCACATTTTGAATTTCTCCAAGCATGGAGTCTCCACAGCTTTTCTGGATAATCTGTTCTGATGTTGAAACACCTTCAGAATGAAAAAGTATTTTCTTAAGTTCAGATGGGATTTCCCATGCTTCAGTGCCCATTGCCYCTTGTCTTATCACAAGATGCCATTGAGAATTGTCTGTCTTCATCTTCTTTATGTCCTCCCATCAGATATTTGTACACGTTAGTCAGATCCCCCATGAGTCTCTTATTTTTCAAGTTGAATAGTTCAAGCTCCCTACTCTTTCCCTATGATAGATGTTCCAGTGCCTTAACCTTCTTCATGACCTTTCACTGACTGATTCCTACAGGTCCAAGTCTTTCTTTTTCTGAGGAGCTTGGAACTGGACACAGGTGTGGCCCCATCAGTGCTGAATACAGGAGAAGGACCCCTTGGCAACACTTTTCCTAATGCAGCTCTGGAGACCACTGGCCACCTTTTCCACAGGAGAAAATTTCTGGCTCATGATCAAYTTAATATTCACTCAGAGCCCCACATCCTTCCCCATCCTATACTGGTGGGCTGGGGACCTTATCAATTATATGTGCTTATTCTTCCCCAGGTTAGAACTGAGCACCTGCCAKTGTTGAACTTCATGAGGTTTCTCTGTCCCCATTTCTCCAGCCGGGTGGCAAGTTCCCTCTGAAACTTTYCTCTTTCTAATCCATTGTGTCCATTACTGATCACCTTGTCCTTCTTGTATCTGGAAATGGAATCTCTATTACACTCTACATACCAGCTATACCCTCTAGAATTAGTCATTGCATAACCCTCCTCACCTCACTGAGGTAAGTCTGACCTAGATTCTTCTTCTTGACCTTCATATAAGGGGGTGATATTKGTTTTCCTCCAATCCTCTGGAAACTCCACTTTTGGAATCTTATCACCMTGACTTTTCAAAAATAAAACTGAGGTAAATAAGGCATTCAGTATCTCAGCCTTTTCTGCCTCTTTTGGCATGAGAATTTTTATGTATTTTAGCTGCGGGTCACATTTTCTGTAGCCTCTCCTTTGTTGCTTGTATACTTATAGAAGCCTTCTTGTTGTCATTCATATCCCTCACCAGCATCAAAGCCTCTGGGGTTTCAGCTTTCCTAATTTCATCTCTGCATGCTGAGACAGTGTCTCTGTATTCCTATTGGGTTGCCTGTCTTCACTTCCGCCTGATRCATAGCTTTTTACCTGAACTTTGTCAGGAGCTCCTTATTGATCCATTCAGATTACCCTGATTTGATTTTCTGCTTGTCGAGCTGCTTGAGTATTCCATATAATTTTACCTACTTATCTGAGTATTATTTACCACCCTTACTCTTGCATGTGCAAGTTATAACTCTTTCACTTCAATTTTCTTAAGTATTCATGAGAACAAGAAGGCAGGCTAACGATAGCATTCTTAGAGGTACAAGTACTGGGATATTTCAGGTCATGTTTTTTTATCTAATTTAGGAYTTGAGACAATTAGTCATCACTTCACTATAAAAAAACATTCCTTACACAGAATCATCAAAACCAGAAGATATAATAGCAATGTAAATATTAAAAAAAAAGAAAAAGTATAAAAGAGCAGCTAAAATTAGTGCTAATGATCACTCCTGTACTCTGCTTGTGCAYTCCTTGTGTCTCTAGTAAGAGACTTGCTGTTTCATTCCTGCTGTTAAAAAGGAAGGCTTGAATAAGGACTCAATGACCTTTATTTTTAATCGAGTAAAACAAACAAACAAACAAAGTCTTGGAGACCAGCTGCAGCACATAGTGACAACTCTCAGCCATGAGAAGTCTGTCTGGCAGGTAAACATATCTGGTAAACATAGCTCAGTGTTCTATTTACCTTAATAAAAATACCCAGTAGATCCAAGTACAAAGCTGTATAGTTTGTACTACACAAAACTTAGAGACTATCAATGAAATACAGRTGAATCAAGATAGAAACTGAGAGATGGTAAGAAGATAAAGAAATGAAGAAAATACTTAACTCTCTGCTCACTGTAAATAGCACAAGCTAATACAGAGTTATGCAGATAAACTCTCATTATCAAGGTTATTAATCTCTCCACCCTACCCCACTAAAAAGAAGAAATAACAATAAKGCAAAAAAAGAGCCTTCTGTCAGAGAAGAAGCTATTTTTGATTTACCAAAAAAGTCAGTTACCGGAGCTGCTCTGGAAAATAGTAATTTAGAGGTACAAGAAGAATTTCTTACACCATCTCTGTGCTGACTTTGTCAGTGTTTCTCACCCTTTTCAGGACAAAATGTAAGAGGTGAGCATAAGGCCTTCATGGTTTACCTGCTACACTTTTTCCTGAGCAAGTGAGGTACTGAATCTAATCTGAGGGACAGCAAGTAAGTGCCGAGCACTAGGCTGTGCAGCTGCATACAGCCTCAAATGTATGTTCTTCTTTTTTTGACAAGAACTCTTCCTCCTCCTCCACTCTACTATACTGCCTGTTCTGCAAAGCATCAGAGCACACCAGAGTTCATATGCAACAGCATGTTAAAATTACACACAGACTAAATCTAGCAGCTCAGACACTAATACATCAGACAAACTGCAAACTAATAGAACACACTAGTACTGGAACCCAAAGCATCTCAAAAGCTCTGTGCCTAAGGTGCAAGCCCTTATTGCACCAGCCCTAAATTAGTGCTTTTGAGCCTGAGCTATTCTGGCCCAAGGTGATGAATCTGGAATAGACTGGGGCTGCTGCTTCTTTCAGTTGCAACCTGAATGCCAGTGCCTGCAGCAGCTCCCAGACATACCAATAGCCTCACCCTATAAGGGTTTCAAAACATCTTTGTACCATCAGTGTAAGAGCATATGCTGTGGTGCATGTTGGGAGCTGCTATCTTAAGGGAAGAAAAATATCTCAGTGAATAGAAAGGTGATACTGTAACTTTGCACAGCTATCTTGCTTGGCACTCTGCCAGAACTGCGAGCCACTGTTTTACAGGAAACAGCTAAATTCTAAATAACAGGGGAGATCTTGTTATGCAGAGGTGTATACTGTCTAGGTCCTGCTTAATATTGTATACTGTCAGACATTACAAACATCAGAGACAGCAGTTTGCATGAACATTAGCTGTACCTTTGCTGTACTGGGATTCATATTGCAACAAAGACATCCAAAACCAATTATAGGTTTCTTCTACATTGAATGGAATGGCTACAGCTGTGAGGACTAAAATAACCCCCAGTGGTAGATATTAACATACCTAGAGACAGCTAATCCTAAGTGCTGTTTTCAGGTAAGCTTTTGAATCACCTACTCTTAATATAACTTCTGTGGGAGGTAAGTTACAATGATAATTCACCTCTGCGTTTTACTGTTGTAAAAGAACAATTGCAAGAAATGTTTGAATATCTGTACAGGTATGGAAACTAAGGAAAAGGCTGAAATTAAAACAGCCAATTTTTAGCTTTAGATCCCAGTAAGTCATAAACASTTTTCTTTAAAAGAAAACCACTTTTTGTTACATCCAGTAAAATCAGGTCCATAATACCATATTGTAATGCAATTTCTATTTATTAAATAATGATCTTTTCACCGTCTGTCTGTAATCTTTCATAGATGCTATGCTCCAGTGTGCAAGCTATTGTGAGAAGTTCTCTTTCCTATTCAGACAAGGAATAAATGTTCAGAAGTTTTCATGTATGAAGTCATAGGGCATATTCCATATAAAAACAAACAAACAGAAACCAACAACCTGTCAGGCCTGCCCTATTTACAGGCCCTGAGGTCTATTCTATCTAATAGGGATAGGTGCTGCAGGAAAAAAAAGCAGGGAGAAAATTTGTATACCTACCTAATGGTTCATACAGGAAAAATTTTCATCTGCTTTTCAACTCATTTCATTCTTTCAAGTTGCTTCAGGCAGCCCCAAAATGGTCTGTCTAAGTTATATTCAAAGAAAGGAAGCGAAGGAAAAGACATAGGTCTTGACTGTGTGCTTAAACTTGATCTTATAAAAAGAATAGGAGCAGTGCCCTTAAGTTAAATGACTTGCAACTGTGACTAAGAGTGGGAATCATAAAAGAACAGAGTTTTTTTTTTTTTTTTTTTTAAGCGATGTAAGCCAGTAGGCCTGGCAGCTTAAGTGCTTCAGTTGAATGCCTTTAGTTGGAAAGTTATCAAGAAACCAAATTCTGCTGTTTGTTTTATTGATAAAAAGACAGATACAGATGGTGCATAGAGAAGCAATTAAATCAGCAAACATGCATGATTCCCATTAGGAATGATCATCCAATTCAATTTACCTTAACAAAAAGATCTGTACACATTTGTATGTAAGCTGCACATTTGGCAAACATTCATTACACAATTGTAGCAAAATTCCTTTTTTTTTTTTTTTTTTTTCTTTTTTTGGTACAAAAGACAAGAAAGTATAAGTAAGGTGTATGCAAGAATGTTGAGCCCAAGCATCCTAGTCAGGCTGTGGCAAACCTGTATTTCATTTTTTTTTTATTTCTTCTCTATCAGACCTTTAAAGCAAAATCAAGATAAAGTGAAATGAACATAAAATATCAAGAGAATACAATGAATTTATATTGGATGAACAGTGTGTATCAAGATTTCCCATAGCATTTACTGCAATATGTGTCCTAACTTTCTAATCTAGAATGGAAATTTTGAATGAACTCAAATCAAGAATTCTGCTGCAGAAAATTGATTGTGCTTTCCTGGTGAATCTTCTTATATATAAATACCTATGCAACTGTATCAATTAGATGACTGCAATCACTTCTTATCTGACTAAATGTGGTCACATTTAGTAGGACAAATATTTTTAGAGTTGGTTAGTTTAAGTCAATAGATATATTTTTTTTCACTAGAGTAGACAAACAGACTGCTAAATGCTTTGCCCAGCTCATTTATCTAGAATGTTAATAAAAAAAGGGGCCCATAGCAGAGGTTAGACAATTATGCTCCCTCTATTCCTACAAATGACTAAAATGGACATTTGCCAATATCACAYTTATAGCACAAAGAGGTAGGAAGTCTGCAGAGTAGACCAAGAATGTTCACTAAAAATGCCAGAAGTTGCTAATTGATAAGCCATAGGGATCAGATAGCTCTCAGTGATTGAGTATGAAAGTATGAAATGACTGGAAAACAGACAGAATAGCAGACCATAATGGGACTAGTAGATTTTTTTTCCCCTCTTTTTCTCATGTTGGAAATACTGCAGGTTGTGCAGAGATTTCTAAAGGATGAGTTCATGAATAGATCCATCTGGTAAGTGTTATCAATGAAGAAAATGAATGGTTCTACAGAGTTTATGAGATCAGGCTGAAAGAGATTGTAAAAGTTTGGGATCTTCCTGAACATATATAAGTATGAGTATATAATGTAGAAGTATCTTTTTCCCAACAAAGTTAAATAATTAAGCTGCCTTAAAGCTGTCATAGAAGTTTGATACTTTATATTTGCAAAGAGAGTCTGRAACCAACCACTCAAACATATGAAAAGGTGGTGGATTCTCCATCTACAGTTAGTCTGACCTGTTTGTTTTAAACTCTTACTTTGGAATAGGATGACTCACTTTTTGGARGTGTCTGTAATACCACTGAATATAGGGGAGCTTATATGACTAATATAGACTACATGCTTAATTTTTCAGCAGCTATAGCTAAAACAAAACTTACTTTCAAAGATCAAGTCATCACTWGGTAGTTATGTAAAAATATGTTGTAACTTAAATGAAAATGTGTTGATGGAAACAATAAATGGAAATTAGAAGGCCATACATTTTTCACTATGGTAGCAGGAAGACATCTTGAATAATTAAAATATCCTTTTTACTTCAAGACCTTTGTATGGATGGATATTAGGCATCAATGTCTTCAGGTCAATGTCATTTGATCTACCACTGCCAACAAACAGGAAATGTGTTACTGAAACAGACAAAGTAAATAAATATATATCAATATACATTCAGGTTTAAACTTCGACATAAATGTTATAGAAGATTTGGTCTTCTGTTTTAATAAACCTAATTTAAAATGAAAAAAGTTTCAGAGAGGTAAGAGGTTGTTTTCCCAGGTGAAGTCTGTGAGTAGTTAGTATGTTATAGTGAATTAACCAGTCATTGATGTTGGCCTTTCAGAGGAGCAAAGTTTCAAGATAAATACAATTCCAGAACAAACCACTGTAGGTTTAAATTACATATATATCAATAAGACCATCTGCAGGGAAAAAAGCAGTTAGAGAAGGGGGGTGTTAACATGGGAATGGAGGAGATGAGATAGGTACCAGCTGGAAAGGGGAAGAAAGAAACTAATTATATGTAGGCTACAGAAGACATACAGAACAGCTTCTGTGGTTCCACACACATGCTTGTGGGTAACAAATGCCCAAGAACCAGTATCCCTTTTGCTATTCTACAGAATTATAAATGCAGTTCCTAAAATCACCTTTGGAAGCTATTTTGCCAGGATCTGGACTGGAATGAAAAATAAATTATTTTCTTTGAAACTTTAACTGCCCTGACAACAGGTGGGTGATACTGTCCTTTACTGATTGTCTGTATGGGTTTATTCTGGTACATAATAGTTTATTTCTGTGTACATAATTTYAGTAATGATCCTAAGTACACTAGGTGATAGATAAGACATTTGAGGAAATCTGAGGATTTTGATGGCTCTGCCACAGGGAGTATTTTTGCAGTGGTTGTGGGTGGTGGTCTTCGGAAAACTTAAATTATTACATGAGGCACAACCTGGATACATTCAGTGCACATCAGACTCTGGAGAGAAGTTTTTGAAAGATGAATTTAGTGACAAGCCTGTTGGAAGAATTCATTTTCCAGTGCAGATTCTGGTGTGTGTCTGGAGGAATGATAGCAGTGTGGGGACCAGTGGTTCTTTTTGTGTTGAGTTAAAATTCTTACATGATTTAAAACAGTAAAACACCTTTAAGATATTAACCTGTATCTCTGGTGGAATGTTCCTACTAGATATGAGTCTTTTTAGATCATGGAGTTAGGGACCTTATGCCTTTTCCTTAGAGAAAATGTGATCTGATCTCAGATAAAATGTGATGTGATCTGAGATGCTAAAGATGCTGAGATGCATATAAGTATTATTTCAAGAAAATAAAATAATTTTGTTGGTAACAATTATCTATTTTCGAGACTGCAACGAGAGTTATTTGTGTTAACCTAAGTATGACATTACTTAACCAGTAAGAGGAAAGCCTTCTGTAAATGCACAAGCTGAGTATATAGCAGAAAAGTCATGATGTAAACCAAAAATAAATAAATAAATAAAGATTCAAAGGAAAAGGCAATAGCTGTAGAGCACTACATAATAGCAATTACATGTGAATTTTGCCATTGAATATACTCTAAATTGGATACTACTGAAACACAGGAAAGCAGCAGTGAAAAACAGAAAAATTTTTAGTGTTAATAGTATACCATTTTACCTCCATTCTCCTCATCAAATTAGACTAAAACATAAGCAAATTATTAAAAACTATGAATTCTCTTCTTCTCATAAAGAACTAACATGGGAATAATAGCTTGTAAAATATGAAGAAAAATACATGAAGGAAGATATTTGGAAGTTAATAAGTTATACAGAACAGTCAGTGATGTGGCTTCATTCTGTACTCATCAGAGGACTTAGGGTTTGTAGTAYACTTTTGCACTGAAAGTTGCCCATCCAAAATAAAACCTGAAATATGAGTTTTCTTGCACAAGCTATATCCTGAATATTAAAACTCAAGGCCACACAAGTGATGTAGCAAGTCAGGATACAGAGATTTCTCTCCCTGCAGGAGATGAAGTCTATAGCCATGATACTTCAGTATGGCATGCTGAGTCTAGTCAATGCAATAGAACATGCAGAGGAAGCAGATGGCTAAGATGAGAGGAAAGAGACAGAGTGAGGCCAAGGAGCAGGACTGACAGGGTAAAGGTATGATAGAAAGCAAGTGCAGAGGTAGGATAGACTGGACAAAAGATTTAGTAGCAAGGACTGATAAAATACTGAGAGCAAATAACTAGAGAAAAAAAAAAGAAAAGAAAAGAGAGAGATTGAATGTGTCCTCTATTAAAATGAGAGGCAAGCTAGGCAACCTACAGTTTGCATGGACCTTAGAAAGAGAATATATSCATTGGGAAACACTGAAACAATCCTAGCTGATGTGGAAGAGCACTTTAAAAAGAAAATAAAAGAGAAAGATGTTTCAAAAGACTACTAATTGTTTTAGGGAACATTTCTAACATTCTTTTTTTTATTATTATTTTAAACCCCTCAGCTAAACTGTTCTATCCCTAGATACTTTGAAGCAAGCAGCACCTGCTCTGATCTTTGAACAAATAGTTTTATAGCCTTGTCTATTCCCAGGGACACCAGTGTACTGTGCACTGAGGTAATTCTCCTCAAAATGTTCATTTAAAATAGTATAAAATGAACACATTTAATGGTAGGTATTTTTCAGATTGCTCAGATAGAAGAAAGATATTCAGCAAAAATATTTTCCAGTCCAAAGCCCACAGCATTCAAAAGCAGCTCAAACTGGGCTGTACAAATAATATATACAGAATTTTGATTTTTTATGAGTGATACTTTTATTGACAATCCTGATAGTGATATTATTTTATTTGTAAAATCTGTCATCAACATAGATGTTGTTTAAAGATGATGTCTAACTACTGCCTCAATTCATAAAGAAAAATAAGATAAAGAGCATTAAAAATGGCAGCACTTCTTCACTTTGAAGTGTAAGAAGTAGTCCAAAAYGGGAAATTTAGCCCTTTGTGACAAAATATTATCAGCTTATGTTCGAACTGAATTCTAAGCTGATATCTAATATCTAAGCTTATGTTCCTTCTCTTGAATAGTCAATATACAATGAAACACAATTATATTGCTTTATCCTGAAAAAAAAAAAAAAAAACTTCATAAAAAATCTTCAAAATCTTCTTGGACAAATTGCCCTATTTGTACCATGCATTTGTTTACCTCATTTTAATTTACTTACTTTGTTTTTTCCTTACTTCTTAGCAGAATTAATAGCCACCAGAGGTTAACAGCTCTGCAGCCTCAACTAGTAATCACTGTGCTGTATACAGTGTTCAGCATTTTTTTGTTTGTTCTTTTTTAACCCTGGGATACTTCAAATCCTTTCTCTTTCTTTCCTTTCACATTCCACTGTAAGGTATGATGTTAAGGCTGTGCATCCTGCATTGCAACTCTTGATTGCATTATTTCTCCTTCCCTCTTCCAATTCCATTATTAGGAATGAATGTTTTTTGGACTTCAGGTTCATTATAACTCGAWGACGGTCAGACAAGGTAATATTCAAATTCCATTCTTTTCTCCTCTGGAAGTAAAACAAGAGGGTTGCCTTGTTTGACAAGGGCAATATGCTTCCCAACTCTACTCTATTGGATTCAGATTTTCCTTAAATGTAACCATGGAGAATTCCAACATCCTACAGTTCCCTTTTTTGAYCCTTCTTAACATAGTTCTGCTGAAAGGGATTGAGATAGGAGGCACCAGATGCTGCTCTTCATCCACAGAGCTAGACTTAGAGAGCCCAAATATTCTGATTTGGAAAGCCAGTCTCTATCAGAAAGAAGACATGCCAAGCTGTCTGGTTTTTCAGATCTYTCTACAAGCCATTCCTAGCTGCAACAGTTAGAGAATAGGTTATGTGCAAGTTAAATCCTCCTGCCACTTAAATCCTCCTGCAACTTGTCTTTTGGCCATGCTGATTATACCAAATTTTATACCATGCTAGCTTCATGTTAAAGGAGAGAACAAAATAATCCAGAGGGGCTTTAGGTAGTTTGTGTTTTACTCACCAGTGCAAGATCTTTGTAATTAAAACATCCACCACTAACTGGCACAATTGTTATAGGGATGGACTTACCAATTAGTAATTAGCAACTGGCAATTAGTGAAAAAAAGCAAAATAAAATAAAATAAAAGGCTATATCTTGTTATTTCATCATGTGTGTACAGGGAACTCTCAACCTTATGAGAAATGACTATAACCGATTGCCCCAGGTTAAGAGGAATGGAGGGATATTCACAGTCCAATTAGAGGAGTTGCTCAGGTGTTGTTTCTGACCCATGCTCAACTCATAACTGCTAGACTCTGTCCTTTATACYTTTTGGAAAGGAGTATGTGACTATGCTATGGTCACCTCACAAGGTGATCCTTCCAGTACTTTCACACGAGTTTGATCCCTTATGAGGTGCTTTGCACTGTATCAGTTCTTCTGTGAGTTGGGTCTTTCTTTGCAAGTGTTAGCAAAACAAACAGAACTGAACTGCCTCCACAAACCTTCCCCCTTCCCTTTGTTGTTAGGGAAAGCATCCAAGGTCTCAACATCACTTTTCTAATAGGTTTTCTGCCATCTGTCTGGCCAATTGGCAGAGCTCAGCAGAGCTCATGCACTTCAGCAGTTTTATTTTTAACTTTTTTTACTTGCCCATCACTTTTAAAGTACATACCTTACCTTAATGCTTGATTGGTAGTAGTCTGCTAACATAATGATAATAATTTTACCCCTCAAGAACAATCCTGGCTAGCTTCAGATGATAAGAATTGATTCATTCAGTAATACCAAAGTCAGGAGACAATAGCTGGCTGATGCTCTTTCCCTTCTAATCAGTGWCCTATGAAAGCTACAATAAAAATTTCATTGATTAAAACTAGAATTGGCTAGGACCAGTCTGAATCACAGRGGCTAATTTAAGTAATTCATAGCAMGAAATCTGAGGTGCCAACACTAGTATCTTGGCACAAGAGCTGAATTTGCTGGGGGAAAAGTACTTAGAGAACCACAAGAAATACACAATTCTAATAAATCTAGGGATCAAAACAAAGCAGCTGCCTTGTATCCCAAAGAGAAGGTAAAACAGAGAGGCAAAAGACTTAGAGAAGGAGAAAGAACAGTACACAGAATGTTTTGTGGTGAAAGAGTAAGTCAGAAAAAAGGGTAGAGGTATTTAGAAGAAAAAAAAAAAAGCCCCAATGTTTTGTGATACCAATGTAACCTACATAACCCCGTTAAACAAATCTACTCCCAATACTTTTATAACTTTGTCTCATTGTTAGGTTAGTTTGTGAAAATATAAACATACAAAATTTATTTGTACACATAATATAATATATATATGAAGCGTATTCGTGAACTYCAAAGGAAATAAAATATCTATCTAAAGGTAATATAAAATAGAGATTAGTATATTTTGAAAAGGTCTGGGAATTTATTCAGTGCATTGTTATGTATGATTATATTAATTACTGGATAATTTATTTGATAAAGATTGTGCAGATGTTGGCAGGGAAATTCAATTAGTGCTATATTCTGGTACCCTCAGACTAAACTGAAAAGTGCTCAAGGAGAAAAGCAATCCTGAGCATAGGTGGCATAGTCATCCCAGTGCATATGATGTGATTTGAAATATCTCCGATGCTACTGCAATACTAGCTGTACTAGTATTTCACACTTATGGAGTGTCAATATATCTCAAAGCAACCAGTAAATGTTCAAAGGATATACCATGTTTTTGCAGATGAAGAAGCTTCTGTGCAAAAGGTTATGTTTATAAAGCAATTTGATGATACATCTAGGAAGAGAAATGATTTCTGGTCACTTGTGTTAAACAAGACTGCAAAATTTTATATTTCTGTTAGCATCTATTTGCCCTAGTTTCATTCTCACTCTCCTCATTACTTCTCAGCATCCAACTGATGCAAAGCAGTTGACACAGTTTCCTTCATCTGTGTTTAACTTTTCCTGTTCTGTGATAGCTATCATTTTTATATACTTTTTATATATTTCAAAGCTTTTCTTTCTTAAACATTTTTATATAGTCTCTATGAAAAGTCAGATGCAGTCAGAACATTAAGTGTAAACTATAAACCTCTTCAAAATAGTCATTATCAGCATAGAATGTCCACTTGGGTGTGATGACATGAACAGGAAAAATTAAGTAATGTGGTAAAAATCAGCTCTTGAATAATARATTTTGAAGTGATCAGTAGTTTTTCAGATTTTTAATAAATGATTTACTTTTCCTGTAATATCAAAGTTTTAGTTATATATGCTATTAGAATGCTTGTTGCTCAAATAATTAGCAGCTTATTTTCCAGCAATCATAAGATCTGATGTAGTATTTCAATATAATAAAGGATAAATTAAGAYCTCAAAATACTAATTTAAAATTGTCCAAATTGAAAAATTTGGAAATATTTATATTGAAACTTAAATATTTTGGAACCTCTACATCAAACATAGAGAATTAAATCCTAATAGGAATAGATTATTAATCAGAAATAATATTTTGATTTTGCAGGAGAAAGGAAAGGATTATCTACATGGTCTATAGCACTGCTAAGAATTCTTAAAAAAATCACATTGAGATGATAACTAAGAAATACCTTTTGTACTGTAATTATCCCAGAGTTTTCATATTTTTATCTCCTACTGTCTAAATTATTGCAAATGGTTGTGAAGAATACTTCCTAGAAAATCAGACATCATTCAAGAAGGACAAATGTCTTTATATCTATCTTGACTGTATGTATGAAGAGCAAATGTGTCACAGAAGTGCAACTTTTTAAATTATTATTCATTAACAATTACTATATTTTTAAACTGATCAAAAAGGACATTATTTAAGCACAACATCATCCTGAGCTGCACTTGGAAGATCACTGCTGGCAGGCTGAGGAAGGCTTCCTCTCTATTTCCTCTCTATTTCCTCTCTATTTCCTCTCTATTTCCTCTCTATTTCCTCTCTATTTCCTCTCTATTTCCTCTCTATTTGGCTCTGATGAGGTAACATCTTGCTGGGCAGCCCAGTAAAGAGAGACAGGGACACACTGGAGCCAGTCTGCAAAGGGCCCTAAATAAGATTATGTAATTGGAACATCTGTCATATGAAGACAGGCTGAGAGATCTAGGACTTTTCAGTCTGGAGAAAAGAAGGCTTAGGAGAGTGTTATAAATGTGTTTAACTATCTGATAGGAGTGCATCAAGAAAATTTAGCCAGACTCTTCTCACTAATATACAGTGACAGAAAAAGAGACAATGAATACATTGAAGTGAAAGAAATTCTCTTTAACCTAAAACAAACAAGCAAACAAAAAAAACAAGTTTTATGTTATGAAGATATTCAGTCACTGGAACGGTTTTCTCAGAGAGGTAACCTACTCTTGTTGACCCTGCTCTAAGTAGTAGTGTTGGGCTAGACCACACTAGGTGTCCCTTCCTGCTTCAGCTATTCTGTAATTCTTCTGTGGGCTTTTCATTTCAGAAAGGATATACCAAACTTGCTCTCAGGTTACCGTGGTATAGTTATTTACTGGTTCATATCCTGAGGTAGGTTAAGTTTRTTTTATTATATGAAGCATGTCCTGATTTTTATACTGCAACTGAATACAGTACAGTGGTTATTCAGCATTTATATTTACAAATACATCACTTGTACACTTGTTCATACATCACTTTTATTGAGCTTGGATGAAGAGATAAGGGCAAATTGTAATGTCCTATTCAGGACCCATGTACCATTCATATAAATATATCCATATACAAAGACATTAGACCTCACTGAACAGAAGAAAAAAGGTTCCAGTGAAAGATATAAAAGCCATACCCAAATTCAAAATTTCATCATCTTGGACCAGACTGATGAAGTAGAGTGCACACCAAATACCTGGTGGCAAACTTATGTTTTGAAGTGCCTGTCTAAGGAAACAAAGGAAAGCAATCCAAGAGATTTAGTAGGAGGAGAAGTGGAAAGCGATAATATGTACACTGCTGCTTGCATTCCAGCCTCCTTTATGATTCAGCTTCCTAATTCATTAATTTTCCAGTATTATTTGAAAAGCTATTTATAAACTGCAGTCAACTTAAATTAGCTGCTCACTGTGCTGGAATTTGTTCTTCAGGACTCATTCCAATTTCATGTCTGATTATTACTTCTTGTGGGCAGACTTTTCAGATTTCTCTCTGGTCCTTCCATCAAAATTGTATTGACCATTTTAGTTGATAAAGCACATGCAATGCATTTCTAGGAATAATGGTTGCATTGTAGAAAATGTTCTTTTTACAGTAATTGTAAATATATTTTTCATTTTTAGAACCTATTTTTTGTTGTGAGTTTCCATTCGTCTTGGAAGTGTTAATATCCCTTAAAGAGATCTGCATGAGCTCTAACATCAGAAGAATATGATAGTTTTTGTAAAAAAAAAAAAAAAATGCTACCATTATAGATGTATTCCCTTAAAAAATCTAGAATAAATCTAGATGACTCAGTCTATAGTAAGATTTTTGAGAATCACTGTTTTTTGTCATAAAAAGTTATTCATGTATATATTYATGTGACATAAATAAAAAAAAATCTGCTACTTTAATTTTCTTACTATAGAACATGAAAAGAAAAACTGCAAAACTAAGGAGCTCTAGAAATATTTTTATAACCCAAGATTTTTTGCCATCAACTACAGAAATATTCATCCCTATGTACCCATAAGCTTGTGTATTCATCTTTTTGCATGCGAGTAAACATTTCACTATTGAAAGAGAAAAAAATCTAGAGCAAACTTTTTTTGAAAAGAGATTTACATGGGACTTTACTGCCTATTTATCATAATTTTAGATATGGATATGCTGGACTGACAATAAGCTCAATAGTTTATCCATATTCTAGATGTAATACTTGTCGAGAGCACCTATTTTTCAGCTAAATTGTGTGATAAGGTTACTTTTGTTTTCTTTTTTTTTTAAATGTCCTCAAAAGACCTGCTAACGTTTAGGGATTTTTTTTTTTTCAGATTCTCTCCTGTCAGTGACTGTAGTGAAAATACTACAGGGATATTAAGGACGAAGTGAAAAAGAGAGTATGTTATGACTTAATATAAACATTCATATGGYTTATGTATTTTCATGTCCTAATTTAAAACATCTAAATCTGCCTAAATAGAATCCCTTAATAGGCAATTGTGAAATCAGTTATGATTTAGTCTTCATTGACATAAAGAGCTTGCTAGCAAAGTCTGTTATGGATCTCCAACTAATATAACAGCAGTTGATGGGCAATCACATCCACAGACTCCAAGTAGCATATTCTGGATGTTTTTTTGAAAAAAAAAAAAAAAAGCCTGAGCTTGAGCTGGAATCAAGGATCTTTTTGTGATCATCCTACTTCATTTATATGTCTGGGACTGGGCTGAGAGTGGTGAAAGTTAGTTGGAAGAAAGAAGTGATAGATGTTTTAACAGGGACATGCTACGTTCAGCACTTGCAAGTTCTTAGAAATTGTGTCAGAAAAAGATACTTGGAGTTCAAGCTGATTAATATCAACTATAATTTAGTGTTTCAGAAAAAATAGCATGATGAAAACATCATTAATGATCAGTACTAGGAAGCTTATAGATAAGAGCACTGGAAAAAGAAGTTGCAGACAGAAAAAAGTGGTTTTTATTTTGTAATAGAAAGCACAAAGATCAGTTCTGCCTGTGAAATTAGTAATAAATAAGACCAAACTGGATGATTCTGCCACCTGAGTAGTTCATTTAAGGACATCTTTTTCCATCCCTGGGCATTCACTAGCACTTTGAGTTTTCTGTTCATATCAATCTAGTTACAAGGTAAATTATCTTGTTTACTGGTGTGAGGATCTTCTTGGATCTGACTTTTAGCTGATTTAATGCTCTTGCAGCTTTATGATTTTATGGAAATGACCTGACAGAGAGGAGTAATTACTTCCTCCTCTACCTGGAAGTCTTACAACATCATAAAAGTACACACGTAGCAGTGCAAACAAAACAGGAATTGTTTGGATAAACAATTATCCAAATTGTTATTTGGATAGAGTTATAGAAAGATAACTCTTTCTATCTCTGAGAAATTAGGATATTCCCTCAAGGAAGACTTCATCATAATCTCTTACAGCCATCACTGCACTGCTCCATATCAGAAGTGAGGAAAAAATTCTTGCAGTAGGCAAATCCTCAGCTACTATTAAATAAATATTGGGAACAAGCATATACCACCTAAATTATTTTTTTATTTACATTTACATTTATTTATATTTACATTTGTTTACACAACATTAACCTCTGATAATATATACATATCTGGTCATACTAGACCAGATTGAACTAGAGAGTAAGTTATCACTGAAAATGGCACATAAAGCAAATAATTCACCGAAAACTTTTAGTATTTGTTTTCAGGAAAAGTAGAGTGGTTTTCAAAAAAAAATCTTTACTTTTTTATAAGAAGAAAATAAAAAAGATAAGACTTATACATGTAATAGGATCTTGAAATCTTGACTTTGATTTGTATCTTGTCCTCAGAACCCAAATATATTTGTTAAGATAGATTTTCAAATATCTAACGCATATACAAGATGTAGTGTATATCCTTAGATATATACCTTGTTTGTATATTTATATAAAATATAATGCAATATACTCTATATATTGATAAATAATCCATGCATATCCATCCATATGCATGGATTATTTATCTATGGATTATTTATATTATGGTGGACATATAATGGCACATATATATGTGTGGATATATAATATATATGAATTTGCTTAAAGAAATTAATTTTTTTCTCTATCAAATTCTAGGAGTTTAAGTGGTAAAATATTACTGTCTATTCCATCTTTCATTTCTTATTTCCCTGACTAATTCTTAGCACTGGGATTTCCTCTCTTTTTGTGTTTTCTAGGACCTGAGTGGAATTCTGGCATTATGAGCATTTTCAGGGTGCAGGTTTCTTTGCTATACAGTGTACGTTAGTGTTTAAAAACTTAGATTTTGCAAGTGTGCATATATGCAACCAGGTCTGCTGTAAAAGTGCCATACATTTGAGTCTGTGTCAATTACAATTAGTTCAGAGCTCATTGGCACATGTGATTTCACAAAGTGATAATTTAAAGCACTGAATTATCACTCCGTTACTCATAAAGAATGACACTCATGGCCACATAATAAAATACTTTATGGCCTGTTGTTCAGAGTCATAATTCCACTTTTCTCTAGTAGGATGAAGCCACAAGTCATTCCACTTAGCTGCCATTAAGGTATGTATTGCATACTCAGCCTGTGCACTGAGAATAAAAAACCTGACAGCCTCTCATTCACAGATGGCAGAGGCCTCTAAGGCTGTTGAACTGGCATGTAGTCAGTTGGCTTTTGATCTTGTTGTTCAGATATAAAAGCCCGTTAAAGTAGAAAGGAAAATAGGCTGCTCATGTTTAGTTAGTATTAAACTCTGTTCCAGTGGGGTTTTGTGTCTTTATCTTTTTCTTCAGCTGCTTTTAATTAATGYCTTGAAGACAGAGCATATTTAGAATTTAAGGGCCAGAATATTCTTTCTAACTCAACTCCAAGTATCTTGATTGTGTACAGCAGCCATTTTTTTTTCCTGGTACACAATAACTTAAATATTTTTCTTGAAAAAGATACAGATTTTCTCACTTAGTGAAGAATGCAAACTCAATCTATTTATGATTGTTCAGAGAATCACAGCATAGTGTTGAGTAAATGCATAGATAAATAAAAAGCATCTTCCCACTTTTCTGCAAAAGAGCTGTTAAACTGAAGGGGCTACAGGAAAGCCCAGCAGCACAAGGCTGTTAATTTGCAAGGAAATTTTGTAACTCTTTGGGGTGAATCCCTTGATAATAAGTATTTGCAATACATTTTTTTCTTCTTCTTCTTTTTTTCTTTATTGGCCACTCAGTGAAAGGAATACAAAACAACTGCCAGAACAACGCTCTCTCTGGCTATGAATACAAGCTCCTTGAATTGACATAGAAAATGTAAACATGAGAAATTGCCTGCTTGGCATGCAGAAATATAGAGAACTGCACACTTTTAATGGGAGTTTGCTAACTGGAAGGGAGAATACATGCAAGAACAAGTAGGTAAAAAWTAAATAGATATCTGACAGACATGGTAGGGGAGTAGTGTTGGGAGGCTGGAGCATCGTCCTGTGATATATTATGACAGAATGTCCGTCTTGCAGATTAATATTTTCTGGCTATACAAGGTAAAGCCATCATATAAAGAAACATCATTTCAAAATATTCAAAGGCAACATGAATGCTGAAAATACTAAACATTCAAAATATCAGAAGGTAGAAATTGAAAAGTAGCASCTGTCAGACTGCATCATAGGCTGGCGGCTTCCTAGGAGGGCTGGTGTCCAGGATACTGCTGGTGACTCCTGTCCCTCTGCCTCACAGGTAGCTGGGGACAGCTGGGGCTGTCTCCACCCTTGGGGCATCAGACCACCTTGAATGGAGTTGACGTTGCGGATGGGGAAAGGATGAGCTAGGCAGGGATAGCAGAGCTGGCATGACCACCAAGGCTTGACATGGGCTCACATTCAGAATAAGGCCACAGTGCTATTGACTCTTGAGAGCCCAAGGTCCTCGCATTTCTCCTGACTAGGGAGGAGAGGCTAGGAGAGTTACACCTATCACTTCTGTGGTGAAAGCCTTGATCACTTCCCCAGGGAGAGAGACCTCAGAAGACTGCTCCTGAAGAGGTACTCCAGAGAATACTCAGGACCATGAATAATGTGTATTAAAGAGAGACATTTGAACTCTATTATACCTCAAGAAAACTCCCCCTAAGGAGGTACTCAACATGAGAATAACTTTCCACTCAATACACTGAAATGAATAACAACAACAACAACAACAACAACAACAAAAAACAAACAAACAAAAAAAACTAAAACAAAAAGTAGCTCAGAGATACTTTAAGTTGAAAGTTAGGCTCCTTCACATTACATCTCCCAAATTAACACTTAATGAACAAATAATGGAATAAGAATTGCGTAGTAATGTATGATCATGTCCTTGAAAAAAGCACTTGACTGTGAAACAAGTGTGCAGCCAAAAGAGTGAACCTAGAGAAACAAAAACAATTTATTGCCAAGACTTGATCAAATGATCAAATTATATTATRGAAAATATAGCAATCTAGGATTTAGTAAAGTGCAACATAAGTAAGTACTTTGGTTGTTGTTACTACTATAGTAAACMAAACCCTCTAAATCATATCTGAGCTAAATGAAAATCTGATTTTTTTATATTCACATATGAAAAATTTTATAAAGATCAATTAGGAGAATTTAACATGCTAGCAGTTACAAAAACTGGTAGTAGTATAAATATTTAGAAGTGCTTTAAATATAAATATCCTATAGCATATTTACTTTGACTGTGGAATCTTACAGTAAGCAGCTTGTCAAACATGAAGACATCCTTTGAGAAGTAAAAGATATATTTTAGTATTTCAATCACAAAGCAGCGTTGTAACCATCCAAAGGCTGCAACTCTGCACTGTACTTCACTGTGCTGAGGTAGAGTTCACCTAATTCACAATGACCTTAGAAGAGCTATAGGTGTAAAGAGCTTTGGTTACCAATATATTTACAGTCCTTTGTAAGAAGCTAACAAGAACACAAGTTTATTAAACAAAGAAACAAAACAAACAAATAAACAAAGAGATTAAGCTCAGATTAAGAAATCTAGCATTGCCTATATACACATTTAAAAGTACAGTGTAAGCCCTTGATGCATATTTTTTTGATAAAATGGCCCTTCTGAAGAGATAATCTACAGCATGCAAATTACATAACTTTTGTCTCATTTATTTTTAGACATGTATAGCTTGAACCTGTCCAGTCTTTCTCATATTGAATCTCAGTTAAATACGATAGGAGTCAGATACTCATATTAGTATCCTTAGTTTACCGTACATTATAATTTTATTACCTTTGCGTATACTGATTATTTTTGTTGATCTTGCATCAATGTTTTAAAAGTGGACTAAACCATTTTTATTGCAGCACATACTAGGRCTGCATTTAGCAATTACAGTGCTGCGAAATGAAGAGAGTCTATGACTTTATGGCCTCAACACTACAGATTCTGCAAATTTGTATTTAAGAATATTGGCAAAATCAGTCCACAGCCATTTTTATCTGCCACTTCAGAGGACCCAACTTTATTAAAGAAAAAATGTTCCTCTGGAGTCCTTCCTATTAAATGGAAATTTCGTAATAGGTTTCAAAGGTTTGATAGGTTTCAATAGGTATATGTGCCATTGTAGTCTGCTATCAGACTTCCATTTTCAGATTGCTATCTTCTGAAACAACTTCTCCAATAAAGCTGTCAATTAAAAATGCAGAAAACCAAGCATGATGCTAATTGCTCATTGTGTTCTACATAGTTCAGAAAGCATAATTCTGTTTAGAACAATTTATGAGGTGACCAGAGTCATATATTACATCTAAGTTATCCTAAAATGCTCTTTTTATTTTGTGTACTAAATCAATTCTAGTAATATATTGCATTATAATCCATCCAGGGAAGGAATGAAAAAATCTATATATAGTTGTTTTTTCATTTAAGTCTATTATTTAAAGTATTTCTGAGTTACTGCAGATTCATGTGCAAGCTGAGCAAGCTTGTTCCAGAATCAGTAGCCCATTAGTCTGCTAACAGACCTGCAAATTAAAATCTTAGAATATTAAACTTACATTTAACAAGAAATAGCATTTCCTTTAAATCTAACTATCCATAAATGCCGTATAAGAAGTTATGGCAAGATTTTTTTTTGTTGTTTTGTTTTTTGTTTTCTTTTTTGTTTGTTTCTAAGGGAAGAGACTGGAATGGAAAAATAATGCTGGCAATTTTCGGTGCTTTTGTTCTTTTAATGTATTATTTTCTCCTCCTACTCAGTCTGTAAGTATTTCTTAGAGAAATGAACACAGCCTCAGGGAAATGAAAATAGTTCTAATGAAACCCCAATCCACTTCYAAAATAACACTTCTATTCAGAATGTTGCTTAAGCAAAATATGCTTTGGGGTAGCATAAAGGGTTTATTAGTTGTTGGCATGAGTTATATAGTTCACTCATTGCTTCATCACCTTGAAGGAAAAGAAACAAAAGAAAAAAAAAAAACAAAACAGCTGCCTAAAGCTCATAAGGACAAATGCATTACCCTATTCTACCAAATCCTCTGTTTCCCAATACACACTTAGATGAACACTTAGAAAAGAATAATTAACATTGATATATAAGTGTAACTGGTTCAGTTACTCGGGAAGTACAACTGTTAGAGGATGACTGTCATTTTAATAATACTTTTTTTTTTTCCAGAAATGGTCATGCTTTCACTAACAAACACAGATCAAAACATCAAAATTTGCCAGAACAGAACAGTTTCAGATTCTTTTAGAACTATTTTGGATCAATGAGTTTTCAAGAACTTTCTCATTTACTTACAGAATAGAAGAACTGTAAAATGTCAGTTTCCCACTCCATATTAGGATACTCTCTATGTTATACAGAGAGTTTTCAAAATAAATATGCTAAATATTGAATTTTAAGATTATATTTTTCAATAAATTCCACAACATTTTAGCAATGATGTACATAGAGATTCCCTAAAAGAACCTTTTGGAAAAAAACAGAAGAGGATTGGAGTTCAGAAGCAATTCACTGGTAATACAAGGAAAAATATATAAGCATTCAAACTCTAGTAAATCTCTTTCACCTGCTGTGATGGGTCAAGTTGAAGAATTGGTTGCATTCAGAAGTATAATATCTTTCCTAAAAGCCATTTTTTTTATRTACAAAATCAATCAATCTAGAATGATTATCACCTGAAAAAGGAATAACTCACTTCCTGAAGATTTGAGAAATATCATGAAGTTTCACCAATCATCAGATCAGCAAGAAGTAGCTGTTTGCCTATAGGAGTGTGTGTATCTGGAAAAGTCTCAGTTCCATAGGATGGAGACATCAAACCCCACAGGGCTGTTTATGCCTATCTCTGCTCCCCCAGGACCACTCCCAGATAGGAGTCCAGAATTTACATGGTCCAGAACCAAATAAATGTGTGTAGATGAGGAGTAGGAGGAAGGATGTGCATTGACTGGAAATCCTGAAAGAGTAACTTTGCCCATTTAAAGGAACTCTTCCCTTAACTGTTACAGAGCATCTTTGCACAAGACTCCAATCTATCCCAAAAGTCTTTATAGGAGTCATCAAGTGCTTCGTAATACATTAGTCAAACATGCTAAAATAGTCAACTGAAAGCCTAATCAAACAGGTAAATCTTAAGCAAATATTTCAAATGGCTGTGGGATTGACTTCTCAAGTAGTCTGTGCGTGTGTATGTGTTGGAAAAGGGAATTAATAAGTATGAGGTCTGACTAAAATATAGTCAGACTTTGGAACAGCAGCATTAAACGGAAAAGGAAAAGGAAAAGGAAAAGGAAAAGGAAAAGGAAAAGGAAAAGGAAAAGGAAAAGGAAAAGGGAAAAAAAAGCACCTGAATTCTCTCAATGGGATTAAAACAAAGCAGTCCAGAAATCAGCATTATACTTTCAGGGATATATGGAACACAGATCAACTCAGTAATAGCCTCTCTGCACATTGGAAACTGGTAAATATTACAAAACTTATAAGAAAAGATATTTAAAAACACTCTTCTTTTCAAAGAAAATGTGAACATACGTCCCACTATTACATGAAATGAATAGAAAATGTAAACCCTGTTTGGAAGGTTTATTAGCTTTACCATATTGCACATGGCACTGCAATATGTATCTTGTGTTCTTTTGAGGTTAATTTTTAAATAGTAGAAGCAAAACTAATCAAACAGTTTCTTTACAGCTTTTATTTCTCTAGCTAYTATATGTAACTGTTTTAAAGTGGATGCCAGTGAAATATTAATTTTGGGCACAGACTGCAAAATTTTGATTTAATATTATTTTCTTCATTAGTGCAAAGATTAAAAAAAAAAAAAAGTTCCCAGATTTTTCCCCTCAAGAATAAGGCCACATTACTTATTTGTATTCATGCATGGTTTTTGAGACTGGAAAATTCTAAAATAAACCAAGAAGGGTTTATAACATTTTAAATAACAGAAGATAGAAGAACTGCAATCACTGCTATCTTGGTTGGTGCCAGTAACTATTTTAACTGCCAATATACCTAATTGTCCAACTGAAATACAGAGCCTTACAGTATATCATGAATTGTAGAGGCTTTGAAATATATTCTATGAGAAAATGAGACACAGGTAAGAAATTAGGAGTTACTCATTCTCAGTAGGTGACAAGTTTAAAAAAGTTATACATACCTTGCTTGTGGCTCCTACATATCTCATTGAAAAATACTTGCATTCTAAGAGTATGGGTTGAATGAATGAGTTTCCAAATTCTCCTCTGTTTAAATATAATTGTTTATTGTATCTCTGTCACTCTGAAAAATCAAATTAAGCTGAAAAAAATCAAGAAACTGAGAAAGAGGAGGAGGATGTTATTTAGGCTGTAATAATCAAATCACTGGGATGGGAACTTAACTGATTTTTGTTCTTTTTTATTATTCTTTGCTTTTTTACTTTGCAATAGTCATATTTCTCATATGTATTTCAGTTCATTTGAAAAATAGGAATATAAATGCACAGAAAAATTTGGGGTGATAATGTTGTTACCACAGGATTCATCTGTGGCATGCCTTTCTATGTTACCATCTGGCCTACCACAATACAAATAAAGTAATAAAAGGAAGTCCCACATGTTCAGAAAGAGTAGGATTTCTCTTCTTACTCTAACCTCTCTTCATGTAGCACATAAAAAACCATCTTCTTTTATCAGGGCATTTAAGTTCAACAGAGCAATATTTTTTTATAAAGACAAGTATCTAATTTCAATATAAAGTCAATGTTAATCTTAAATATCATCTACATTTAATAAACTGTTTTGCTTTGTCCTAATTTTCAAAACAATTTTTGAGTGTATCCAAGCATATCAAAACAGAAATCTTTAGGAAATATTCAGGGAAAGTGAATGTTTATGACCCGCTTTAGTGTTGCATTCACCCAATTCACCTATAAGTGACATGCATCTAAATGAAACCTTGACTGCTTAATAATCTGTGTTTATCTGAAATATTTCAGATAACTTCATTGAAGAAGATAACTATAACCCACTGGAAGGCCATAATCTACTCAGACAAAAATGTACAAGGAAACCGCAAATGTCATTTGTTCAATGAATGACCTTACAAAGCTAGAATAAAGCATGAAGAAATGGGCACGTTTCTTTACTCTGTTCTTCATATTTGAGTTTGTAGCTATAAATCTGGTCTCTATAAGCACTGTAGTAAGTTGTTTATCMATGGGTGGACCATGTAGCTCTAGTCATATGTAACTCTCATGCTACTGTTGTGCATAGAAAGTACTACAGCCAGAAGCTGATGTCTCTAGGTCAAAAACACAGCCGTGTATGGCAACACTATCACCTCAGGATGGATCATCATCTCCTCCCTGCAGGTGCATTTCAGAATTGCCCCAGTTCTCCACCATGTGTCATTTGCCCAACTATGCTGTTTATTATTTTTCATTATTATTACTTTTGACAACACAAATTTGTCCATTTCTCTATTTATAACTATCTAGGTGAGAAAAAAAAAAAAAAAAAAACTAATTTCTTTTTATGTGAACTTTAATGATATCACCTCAACTAATTATGTTGTGCAAATGCAGTAAATGATACTAAAAACAGGAGTTAATTATAATCTTTATTGCTTCAATAAAATGAAGCATGTTTAGAAAGAATTTTTTTGTGTCTAAAGCAGATAAATGTATGACTTTATAACTCCATYACTACGTACTAATATGCTAGAGAAGTTAGGAGGATTTAACAGCTAAAAAATAAAAGGAAAAAGGCAGAGGTCACAAACCCATATGAGGGGTGACACCAAGATTACTTCTTAAAGTCTGTTTTTTTAATCCACTTAAAAATTCATTCTGCAACAATTGTTTTCACTATTCAACAAAAATGTGAAATTCCTTGGTAAGACTTTCATGTACCTGAATAACTATGATATTATTTTATTAATAACTCACACATACATATATTTATAATATATAAATATTCACACACTTGATAGGTTCCCTTTCAGAAACTCTAGCCATTTTTGTCCCATGATACAAAAACTCTGCTTAAGGCACTTGGAGTTAACATAGTGGAAAAATAATGAATTTCACATAATGTAGCAGTAGATTACTGCTGTCTAGGGGAAATAAGAAAAAATAATTCTTTGTCTTCCATGGGGAAACATAAGCATGTTCTGTTTCAGCGAGTAACAAAGAAATAAGATAATTGTAGAAATGGGGAGGAGGCAAAGTGAGGAGAATGTATGAAGTAGGGAATGATGAGAAAAAAAAAATGGTTTTATGATAGCATTAAAGAAAAACAGAATGTCCTAATGTTGAATTGTTTTCTGGTGTTCAACCAAGTAGAAGTCTGTAAAAGAACAACACTCTATTTGTTGTATCTTTGGGGAAAAATACAAACACACAAACAAGCAAACGAGCAAAAACACACTGTTTGTGCTCCTCTGGTAGCTGTCAATGAAGATATAATGAAAATCAGGATATCTTAAAAARCATTTGATGACCTATAGGGAGAGAGGATATGTTTAAGAAAGCGTACTAGCTCGAGCAATTTCAGTAACACTTCCAGAAACTACTACTTCTGACTATGATCATTACAAAGAAACTTAGGTCCCCAGCATGCATGAAAATTCTAAGGGAAMTAGATGCAAGACCTCCTTAGTTTAGAGTAAAGGTTTACTCTTAARCTCCTCAACTTTAGTTAGGGTTTTAGATCAGAAACACTTTTGCAATGTTAGATAATATTTTCAGAATATATACCAGGCATAATACTAGTAACATTATTACACCAACAGCTTTTCTTTGCTACCTCTGTCTTGTTTCTATTCTTTATACATATATATATATATATATATATATATATATATGAGCAAAGGCTGAGAGAGCTGGGCCTGTTCAGCCTGGAGAAGAGGAGGCTGAGGGGGGACCTAATCAGCATGTATAAATACCTCAAGGGAGGGAGGGAGAAGGAGGGGGGTGGCCTCTTTTCAGTGGTAGCCAGTAATAGGACYAGAGGAAACGGCCACAAGCTGAGGCACCAAAAGTTCCACAGGAACTTAAGGAAGCATTTCTTCACTGTGAGGGTGACAAAGCACTGGAACAGGTTGCCCAGAGAGGTTGTGGAGTCTCCTTCTTTGGAGATCTTTAAAACAACCCGCTTGGATGCAGCCCTGTGCCACGTGCTCTAGGTGACCCTGCATGAGCAGGGGGGTTGGAYTCGATGACCTCTGAGGTCCCTTCCAACCCTGCACATTCTGTGATTCTGTGATTCTGTGATATCTTTGTTATTGCTACTCTTCAAGTAATATTCAAAGATTTTTGATTATAATACTAGGCCCTCCAGTCTCAGGTTGCCTYTTTCCAAATACTGTTAATAAAAAATAATTTTCTTGTACTAGTGTTTTTTATTTAGTTAGTTATTTTCTTTTTAGACATCCAAAGAGTGAGGATAACATGGTGTCTGCTGAGAATCAAAAAATTAAATTCTAAATAAACCATCCAGATCAGAGGATTGGGACAGTTTTGAGATAATTACTTAGTTACTTATTACTGAAATACTACCTCACTTTTCTGTCACCACACCTCACACCTAGGCCAGCCATTCCTAGAGGCCATGCACAGTACATAGTAAAAAGCTACTGAAAAAGRGTAGTTGCAATTGTCTAAGTTATCTTGAGCTCGTTGAGCACACAAAAATGGCATAAAAAGGAGTGGGGGTAGTTAGGATGCTCCTGTTTTATTTTGCAGCTACATTGCAGCACTCCAGTTTAAAGGGTGAGACGGTCTCTCACATAAACATTATCATATGTGTTTTGTATAGAAGATATCTGTCATAATATTGATGTATCTACGTACTGTGGTGCAAAAGTTTCTATCATTCAGACAGTAGTGGTAGTCTTAAAAATTTTAAGTGTAGAATCTTTTCCTTTACATAAAGATTTTTCTGTTTTGTCAATTGAGTACAATTATTATTATTTTTAACCTGTGATCAGATGATTTTTTGTTTTTCTTTTGATACTAGTGTTATAAAATACTGTGAGTCTTGCTCAGTTCTATCCCGAATCAATGGAGAAGGATTATGGAGTTTCCTCTCTTTTGCCCCACCACAGTAAAATGATAAAAGTTTGCAATTACAGTAAGTAGCTGAATTAGAGAACTGTATATGAAAATAGCTGTGTTGCAACTTGCAGATTAGGTTTGGCAGCTAGTAGCAGACAAGTAACTATTATTACTTGGATATATAAATGTCATTATCTTTCTGAAAGGTGAAGTGAAGCTTCAGTTTCACTAGAGATTTCTGTCAGAATTTGAAACTGCTATATGTAGAAGCTACTACTGTGCCATCTGTCATAGAAAGTGATATTTTGGGGCCATTTTATAACCCAAGTGGTGACTAGCTCATAACCTTGACCAAAATACTTTGAATTAAAATACCAAAATACTGTGAAATAAACTTGTGTGAGCAATTAGGGCCATTTTCAAACGGCCTAAATTAAACTTATTCACTGGAGGAAAATGGCCCCTCTGGAAAAGCTACTCAGATATTTAAAAGGAGCAACATATTGAGTCAAGTAGAAAATACCCAATAYAGAGAATGGGTTTAAATTCCATTGAAATAGAATTTGAACGTGAATATGGTTGTAACTTAATTTGTATTGATAGATAGGGGCATTCAGCTACCTTTTCTGTAACCCTGCAACATTATCTAGGACAATATTTTGTTTATTATTTTTAGCTCAGATGCTGTCCTTTCCCTTGTATCCTGTCAAGACAACCCACAAGGTAGAGCCCCAACTTCTGAATTTGATGTAGTATTTAAAAAACATCTTTCATGCTTGTGACAAATGAGACCCTGAAAATGTGAACACTTTTAAGGTTATTATCCGAGTTATACTTAAGAGACACTTTATATAACTTTTCCAATCTATCATTGCTGTAAAAATGGTATGCAGCTCTGCTTTCCTGAAATAGCATGGAAAGTTGAAGGTGGAAAAGCAGGCCTTCCTGCAACCCATAGAAACTGGTGAAAGCACTAAATGAAGGTCAGCCTGCATCTGTGGAAACTGGAAGAAAGCTGGCTGCATGCACTGGAGAAAGAAATTATTTTGTTTGTGCTATGTGCTGCTGATTTGTAATAACTGCAGAGAGATTGCTTTGTGATACACTTTTCTGCCAGTGTCTTTTTTCACCCTAAAGTTAATAGCACTAAGTTTTCTGAAAGCCGTCTGGTCACTAATAAACTCTGTTGCTGTCCTTATGAAAGCAGTGCTGCGACTAAAAACCTAATATTAGATCTTCTAAGGTCTAATAAAAGGGGACTGTGACTGTAAATTTAAGTCTGGAGGCACAGGACTGCACTGAGAGAGAGAAAGACAGACTTGTACATCTGAAACCTGAGCAGAATACCTCGGAGGATCTAGCAAGTGGGAAAAAATGCAGTATATGAACGTCACATGAACTATGAAGGTGAATAAAGTAATAGAAAATTTTATCATTTTATAGACCATCTATAAAAGACTCTAATGATCACTGAATCTTGGAATAAGTTCTCATAAGAATAAGTCAAAATAGATAYACTAGTATTTCTGCATACGATAGATAATGCTGTCTTAGGAATTTGCAGTGGTGAACAAATATTTTGAGGGTGAAGTTATATTCTTCAGTGCTCACTCATCAAAAATATTTTCATCTTTCTTAAGCTTATTTTTGTGGTTGTTTCAAAACCACAGCGGAAAAGAACTTTGCAATTCAGAACTATCATATTGCCTTAGTAAAACAGAGTACTTCACCAGTATACGCGGGAAGAATACTCAAATCCCTATTCTCAGTATTTCAGCTACAGTAAGTATTTATCAGCTATACCAAGGCTCCTGGGGTTTCTTTCAGACATAGTTCAGGAGGTAGCTGGCCAGTGGTGGGAATTACCCCCTACTCCCACTGCAAGGTTAAAGTGATTCCTTTGACTCCATGAGCACCTTTCGGATTTCCAATGGGACATTTTCATTGTTTGTTTGCTTGTTTGTTTGTTTATTTTCAACTTATGWGTCCGTGTGTACTAATTGTTCTGGAAGTGGCAACTGTGTATATCCTCAAGTAAGCCTCTGAACTTCTGTTAGGCCTTAGTTTTTCTCTAAGTTTCTCCTTTTCAAGCAATTCTTCCACACATGCAGATGAGGCACATGGGTATATGGTTTAGTAGGCAGGGTGTTGAAGGGTTTATGATTGGACTCAATGATCTTAAAGGTCCTTTCCAACCTAACGATTCTATGATTCTGTGAAACCCATTACTCAAAATCCTCACACTGCAGTAGCTCTCCATCCTATATTTCACTTCTTAATATCTTCCTCTGTAGAGTCCTAAACACATTTTCACTGTAAGTGAAATCTGTGAAATCCCTTTACTGGTTAGAAATTGCAGCAAGCTGTATTCTTTGTCCCTGATTTGAAATATCTTACCAGAAGATTTTCTGCCCATAAATATACCACTCCCCAATGAAAAAGGAGTCTACCAGATCAAATCTGTTATTGGAATAAAGGGATTTGTTTTGAAAATAGAAGAACAACAGTGACTCATTATTGCTTTATTAGGTATTATTCATTATTGCTTTATTATATATTATTATTTTTATCTGCAGGAATTGTTTTGACAGGATGCTCAAATCTAACTAGTTACTTTTTTTCCTTTTCCTTATTTTTTTTTTTTTTTTTTTTTTTTGTAATGGGAGTGAGGGGGAGGATTTTGACAAGTAATGTGATTCTTTATCCTCCTCTATTTTCAAGTTATTGTAGAAATAGATGAGAAAAAAATAGATTAAGTTATAGCTGAGAAAAGTACAACGGGGATTTTTTTACCCCCAACCAATTCAAGATAAAGTTTGGAACAACGACCACAGTAAATATCCGGATTTTGACTTCATATGCGCTCTTTATGTACAGTTTTAATTTAAWTTTTTTTTTTCAAGTTCATCTCAGACCACGCTCTTTGAAAATCTTGACAAATTTGGATCAAATATCAGCTTTTATAAAAATTTCTAATAAATTTAACAATGTCTCTGWAGGGATCATGATGTCCTTTCAGTGTTTTATCTATATCTCCTCTATATGGGGAATTTATGTGTGACACCTGATACAGGTGTTACAGGTGTTTTTTCTTTAATTGTTTTTTACTTTTATAAGCCACCCTAGGCATGATTAATAGTTTTACCTTCTTACTTTTCCTTCTCCTCTTCCAGTATTCCATGCCCTGTGATTAGTTCGTAAAGAATATGACTGTTGTAACATGGCAATGCAGATAACGAACAATGAAGTAAAACTATCCATAAATTGATCAAAGGTATCACGATATGGAAGAAACCCTTCATTTTGTRTATAGGAAGTATTCCTGCTTAGTGAGGATTAAATCAGAAATTGTATCAATATAAAGCAAAACTAAATAAAACCAAAATATGTTATAGTCTCTTAAAAAAAATAAAGGTAAATATTCAACTTGGAATTTTAAGCAAAATGAAATGCTCTATTTTAACAACAAATACAACCAAATTGCTCATTAGCACAATAATAGAAGGAAATACAATTTATTTCACTTAATCTAATTCACCCTGAATAAATACCAATTATATTAATTGAAAATAAAGACAGATCACATGTCTTTAATAGATTCAACATAAGAAATCAAATCAAATAGAAGAAAAGACTGCATTTGTTATGGAAATTGCCTGAAATTTGAGAGATCCAGATTCAGTTCTTTTCTAATATCTGTTCTCACTGAAGTCCAGAGACTAAGACTTCAACAATATTTAGTTAGAATCCTAAAGTACTGCTGTCTAGACCAAATGCCTTAGGTATTTCAACTTAATTTTTTCATTGAGTATGTGTAAATTGAGCATACTAAAAATACTTTGATGCTGATTTTGTATTTTGCCTGAATTTCCCATCATACTAGGTATAAAAAGCGTAACACAGAGCACCCTTCAATGATGTGGTCCATATTCTTGTTGTTTCAGCAGTATCAGTTAATTCTTTTCCAGATTTTTGAATCAGCTTCAATAGAAATAATTCTTAGGCCTTGGTTCAATGCAGATATTGAACAATATTTAACAAATATGTGTCAGAATTCCATTAAAACTAATTTAGGTAAATTTTTATTGCAACAATGTAATCAGAAGTACACTGCCAGTTTATGTCAGTCAAATTATCTGTCAAAAGACTGAAAGAAAGGCAGATTTCACAATATAAGTGATAGGAACCAAATCAAAGAATAATCAGTTGTTCAAGAGCCTTTTTTTCTTACTAAACTAAAATTTTAGGCACTCTCATATGAAATATTCTACTAACAATACAGTTTCTCCTCAGATATGTTGATAGCTACGTTAGCATTTTCTGTGAGGAAGTTCTAATTCCATTTTGAGGATATTTGAATGAAGTACTTATGTTTTCCCTGCTAAACTGAAGTGTTATCACTCCACATCATATCACTATCACTATTACTATCACTAAGTATTAAGCAAACATGGCTCAAGATAGGAATTGGTCATATTAAAGGTGTGTTTTTCTCTGTTTATTCTCTCATGAGATTTCATTCTTCTCCTCTCTTCTTTCATTTTTTTTGCAGTTGAGGCATATTCACCCTTGTCCATTTCTAGTTTGTTTGAGTCGATTCCCTAACCCTTTTCCAGCTGCCACCTTGCCAAATATTTCTGTAGCTCTTTCACAAAAGTATGTTCTCGATTTTACTCACAACTACTCTCTAGTCCACCTATGATATATAGCATTTAATTTTGTTATATTTTGCTAATATATTACTTCCAGGTTTTGCTCATATTCTGATTCCAGTTGAATACAATTATTTCTTTTCTTTTCTAGTTCAATCTTAGCTATGTGAAAGTAAACTAAAATTGGTAGGTTTTAAAATTGCAAAGAAATACATTATTCATTCCCAGTGAACTAGAATGGGAAAAGGAAATGAGTATTGCAAGTTGAACTATTAAAAGGGAAAAGTTGTGGTGAGCTGAATGGATAGCAAAGAGGAAGAAATGCATGGACTGGAAATAAGAGAAGGATTAAACTAAATTACAAAAGTGGAAAAACAAAGTTTTAAGAGAAAGGGAGTGATTCACAGGACATAGAGAGGAATAAGTTAGTAAGGACAGAGTAAACATGAAAAGAGAGAACAAACCAAGCTTCCTGGAAAGCATCTGAAAGGCACCAGAGAGATAATTAAATAGATTCACTTGAAAGAAAATCTAAATGTAAATTAACACAAGATTAATGGAAAGATACTAGTGTGAAAACAATTATCAGATTAGAGTCTGCTAACATGGYCATGAAGCAAATAACCAGCAAGAAATAGAACTGAATTGCTACYTCTATTGCTACATATAACTATACTGAGTGCTTGGTGCTCTTTTCGAGCAATGTTTGTTGTGGTTCCCTGGGGGTCGTATATTGCCTGCTTACTCTGGCTTTGAGACTATGACCATTAAAAATGCTTACTTCAGTCCTTGGCAGGGAGATGTACTAATTTTTATCTGAATGTAGAGTCTCTGTCTTTGTTACTTCAAATGGAGACTATTGTAAAGCTCTCTACAAAGCTCTCTACACCTTCAAACCACTTAAAATTTTCAGATGGGGTAGAACATTGCAGCCTACTTCTTTAGTAGTGCATCATGCAAAGAACAGCCTGCTTTGTCACTTTAAACCCTTTTACAAATGGTTTGGGAGTCCAGCTAGGCAGGAGGCAAACTCTATCTCTTTCCTTATTTTATTCATAATATCTCACTCAAGACACATCAGCTAAAAGACCCTTCATGGTGATAAAAAAAAATGGAAGGGGAGGAGACTCATGGAAAAGTGTTCTCTGTGGGAAGTCCTTGACTTTCAACCAATCTTTCTATCTGAGTATCTAAAAAAAAAAAAAAAAAATTGATCATTTCAAAAAATAATAAATGCCCAAATGCCCAAGGGAATAAAAAAGGGATGGAGGACGGGAAGGATCTTTCGCAAAGCAGAACTTGTGGGACCCTGCATGTCATAAGAGAGACAAGAGGATAAAACAGCAAATATTCTGCAAAAAAGCATTGAGTATATATAGAAAGAGTGAAAACATTGTATGTATGGTGAATCTGACCTTGCCCTAGTATTTTTCAATTTTGGTATAAAGCTCAGTTTTATACAGTGTTTTATGAGAACTCTTACTTAAAACATTATCTCATAAATATCTCAGAAAAAGACACTCATCAGGACAAATCAGGCCATGTATAAAATAAAATAAGTAAGATAAAGCATTTTGGCTACTTATAAGTACCATCCTAGATGTTTTATATGCTTCTTKTCAAGTACTAGAAATCTTTTCAGCTTCTGATTCTGAGGCACTGGCCACTGTTCAATTATTTATTTCTTCCTCAGAACTTGGGAGGTGGATGGACTGATGGCAGGTTTTATTCTTCAGTTAGCCCTTTATACACAAGAAGAGCAGGCTCCTGCACGCATGGTGATAATATGTCAAGCGGTGGCTGTCAACTGAAGAAAGAAATAAAGGCAGCTCAGGCTTAGGTGATCACCCCTACGACAGAGGAGCAGGCAGAGAGGGATAAGACATCTTGCTGATGTCCCTGTGGAATGAAGGCAGAGAAATGTTCTTGACAGTGGCAACCATGGGATTTCTCTTTCGTCAGTGAAAGTAAAGCACAACTGACAGACTCAGCCTGGAGTAGAGCAGCATGAATGGAAATAGCACTGCAGGGCAAATGAGCCACAGAAAGGAGTGTTTCCACCCGAGTGGGAGAGACAATTCTGAGAGGTTTAATTTCACCCAAAATAGTGCTAGTTAGTGTCCTTTCCAAAAATATTATGGCCTTCCATGAAGGCCATATGTTCCTTTCTAGAAGGGAACATGAGATGCCTAATGCCCCACAAATCCGTCTGCAGGAAATTGGAATGAAATACAGATATTTTGAATTGTATTTGATTGATTTAGACTTGGTCTGATTAAGTAATCTTTCTGTTATTTGCAAACCTTCTGTTTATGTCATTGTGAGGCATCTTTTATTGTTCATTTGTGCCTTTATTTATGATCATTTAGTATGAATATCAGCTGTAACATGAACATTTATTATATAATAAGATAAAAATTAACTGCACTCTGCTATGATTATCAGGCTACTGGCAGGACTTCTTCTTTACCTTCTATTTATCTTCTTCTACCAAAGAAATTCATTGATTTAGACAGAGTATGTTAGAATAGTTATTTAGCTTTTTAAGTTTATTAATAACTACCAGAAACACATCAGGTAAAGAACTGCTTTGAAAAAATTAGCGTAATAACAGAAAGCTCAGCTTGAATCACAACTTCAGGGAGAAACTGAAACAGTTCCAAAGATGTGTGGAAATACTTTCCTAGTTTGAAATATCTTTGGTCCTCAAATAAGAAGAAATTAAAATACTAATTTCAATGAAGCAGAGACGGTTTTTCATTCACAGTTCTTTGTACAATATACCTCAATCCTTTGTGGCAAACAGCAAGTATAGAATAGCTATAACCTCTTAACTCTGAAGACTGTTCAAAGGGTCCTTAATTAGTGTGAGAGGTGATCCCATTCCATGGCTATTGGGGACGTATAAGCACCTATGAAGGGAGTACTGTGAAAAAGCCATTATGGTTTTATTAACTTTCCATCATTTTTGTTGGTTTTATGAGCTTTCATTACAATTCAACATTTAAGATGTATAGCAAGAATCATTCTCTTGCCATCAGATACTACTTAGGGATGAATAAACCCCTGTCAGTGCTGCCTGCCATGATTCAGTTATTTTCTCAGTTTGCTTTTGTTTGTTTTTAACTATTTTGAGTATATTTATTTATCAGAAATATTGTAAAGACAAGAAACATCAGTGCATATATTTTGGCTTGAGTAGCACCATCCAGATTTAAACTGCTGTGGTTATGACCTCTACCAAAACATATTCATCTTCTCATAATATGACTGTGTATTTCCAAGAGAAAGGTGGGTCTCACATACATACTTAAAAGGATATTAATATATTGCATTTTTATGAAATCTTATGTTTTGGATTGCATTTTCAGTCTCAATTCAGGCAGAGTTTTCAAAACTACATGACAACTACATGACATAACACTACATGAGAAAATGATCAAGAAAAATATAACTCATTTTTCCTCAATTCAGTGACTTCCTGCTTCTCTCAGTCCACAAGTAGTGTGCCTCTAATGATTATAAGGCAGAATTTTACACTGTTCTATTTTTATTGTTCTTCAGAACATGATCTTAAGCTTTATTTACCAAATATTGTTCCAGACATGCTCTAATTATAGCATTTTTTTAAGTTTCCTTGTGGACTTTTCTATAATACTCATTTTATGATTGTTTCACAGCTGTTAATTTGTTTTCACAACACCTCTGTGAAATGAGGTAACTTATTAGTTGAGTTTATTAGAACAAATTATAAAAACTGACTGTAAAAATGCTGAGAGATTTTGGAAAATATAATTACCAATAGAGACAGAACATTGGCCAGGAACTAGGGACAAGTTAGGATAAAAAAAATATCTGAACATCTATAACAAACCAGTCTGATTTGTACTTATTATTGTATCAAAAATGACTGTGCTGTAGTCATTGATTCCAGCTCCTTGCTATTGCAGTAACCCATGTAATGAAGACTGAAACCCAAAGTCCAAAGAATACCTATTCTGTATTTAGGCTTTGAAAAAAGCCTAGCTCATATTTGGTCAGTCAGACTGTTAAGTTAATCTGCCCACCTTGTTGCTAAATTCCTAGAGCAAGAAAATCACAGTCCCCGTACTGTAAACATGAGTAGCTGGGTTATCATGATAGGACAGTGCAAAAAGACTTTTAATATTTGTCTCCAAAATTTGGTATCTCTTTTTGTTCCTTAATCTCCAAAACTAGTTATTAGTTTGGACAAGCAAATGTATAGCACAAAACAACATTTTTTCTCCTTTAAGCTCATTTGTTTGGACAAGCAAATGTATAGCACAAAACAACATTTTNGTATAGCACAAAACAACATTTTTTCTCCTTTAAGCTCATTTGTTTGGACAAGCAAATGTATAGCACAAAACAACATTTTTTCTCCTTTAAGCTCACTATTTTGTAACGACTTGTAGACTGTTAGGAACAAAACCCCAAAGTTTCACAAAATTTAGCCTGAAGAAATTAGAATATGGGAATATGCAAATTAGAATTTGGAAAAACTGTCTGAGATTCATCAAGTAGAAGAGGAGAGAGTTAAAGTGCAAATACCAAGGAAAAAACATTAACATAATCAGGCTTTAAACATACCTATGAAACAGTGAAAGATCTTATGACTCTAAAAGTAGTGATTTATGTAAAGACAAGCAAGGTGCAGACAGCACTATCAAAGAAATTTTTAGGAAACAGGAGTGCAGAAATAGAAGCATATCTCCAAATAAATCCAAACTCTGTTGCYTCATAGAACGTTAACATAAAAATATGCATCAAACAATACAAATTCTTTTGTGTCCCTAGTAGCATGGATAAATTCATTCAGAGCAGTAAAGTCACTTAAAATTGTGAATATCAGTTGGCTCTGCATATCAGGATGTTGTTTTCCAAATTAACTCTCAGACAGCAAGCATACTACAGAGTGCTTGCATGAAGTTTKTGTTAACTAACCATCCTTGTGCCACCAAAAGTGTTAGACACTATCCTTGCTGCTGTCTTAAATCATAGTATCACTTTTTCTCTTTGGTGCTTCCTTCATTGTTCATCAAACATCTTTCAGTGTTTGGTTTACTGAAGTTTGATTTACTGAGGTTTACTGAATTGTAGCAAAAGATACATATATGAATCTGTTACACTACAAATTACTTATAAGAGTAATTGTGAAGAAATCAGTAGATTTGAATTTAAACTGATTTAGATGCATAAAGACCAATTACTTTGTTGTAAATGCTAAGACATTTAGAACATGTCAATGTACTAGCATAGACAGAACAAAATATATAAAGGAACAACATACAAAGTGTCCATACACACTGTGGACTAAATACTGCAACTCATTTCCAATTAACATCAGTTTACATCAAGAGTAACTTTAGTTGTATATATCACTCCAGTTCATTGTTAATTCCCATGCTGCTAATGAAATCCATTCACTTGTCACTGCTTCCAAGAACAATACTACAGGCATTTCAAAATCTTATACTATTTAAAATACAACAACAAAGCACTAAAGCAAAGCCTTTTGTCTGCATCTATGCCCTGACTCAGAGCCTATGAAATAGTATGATGTGGATTACTGAATGTAATGACTATACTAGGATTGTAAAAGTCTTAAAAGTAAGTTTTTTTTTTTAAATATCATTTAATTAACTTTATTCACTCCATTAATGCTTAAAGTTAATGAACACCTACAGCTGGGCCCTCCTTTTCATTATTCTTCTGTTGGCTGAAATGAAGTATCTGAAAAAAGGTTGAGTCCCAGTTTGGAATTTGCTAAAATGATATATTAGAACACAACAAATCATATCAGATTCAATTTTTGTTGGTTAATGATTAAAATACTCAATATTACTGCATAACACTACATAGTACACAGTCTCAGAGAGAGCACACATGCAAGGCACAAGAAGCAATAATACAAGGAAACAATCCTGCTTGTAAGCATCTTCACTTCATCAAATGCACATTCAGATATCATTCCTGCTTTGTAGGTATTGATGAAATACCATTTCTTTATGTAATTGTGGCATAGTGAGTAGACTCAGACAATAGAACAAATTCCRAAGCAGTGACAAAATGCTTCAGACAAGTGGAAAAAAAAAAGGTCCTGGCAAATATGTTAGCAAATCAATATATTTCCCAACAATACCCTGCAGAGCCACCCACCCCTAAAGTTAAAGAATGCCAATTGAAATGTTAAATAGCCTCTGCAGATTACAGTTAAATGCCCAGAGGTTAAGAGCACACAGTGCTTTTTGTAGTCCTTTGCAGGGCATAGCAGATGTGTTTTTGCTGACTGACTTCACATTCTGTTTAATGCATCAGTTGCCCGGGACTACTTATTCTGAATTCCAAGATCCTTTCCTCCACAGTAGAATGAATGATTTTATTTTTTTTCCTTTTCCTTTCTTCTCTAGTATTCTCCCCTCTGTATTAAATCATGCCAAAGGATGCAAACAGTAGAGAGAGGGAAAAAAAGTTACTGCAGCTGCTGTGACATCAAGCATATATTTCAGTCAAAGCACATAAGTGGATTTAATCATTTTAAAAGTATTTTGTGATTGTTTATTTCTTTGGTGTACCTGAAAAGCCAACAAATCCATCAACTTTGCACTCTGGTCTCACAATTACCAATTGAAAACTTAGCTAGCATTTCAGAAAGCAGTTATTGGAACATATCAAGGCCATCTCTCTTATGTACAGCATTTTAAGTGATTAAGAAAAAATAAAGAGTGGAAACAATCAGAAAAAAAAAAGGATAAAACTGAAAAAAATCATTTTTCCTTTTTAGGGAAGGGAAACTCAGGATCATGAAACCGAAATTACATTCCTGTTCTTTAAACTCAGTTACTAACAAGAAGGTACCTCTTACAGCATTAGGTAAAAAAWTCTGAAAATACTACATGTTACTTGGTTTGGCAATATCACCATTTCCCAGTCTAGATGATAACAAGTTTTTTTTTAACACAATTTCCTGAGGACTATGTAAGCATCATGCTTTCACTTGACTTTGTTTTGACTAAGCTTTGCTCCTCCCACTGAGATATTACCAGTTTACCTCAGCTTTATTGATTATCTCAGTAGATTACTGCTTCAATCTAATAGTTAGTATGAATCTACTCTGTTTCTTATCTGCTAGTTTGAATATAAAACTATATTCCAAGAAAATAATGAACTACAAATATGCATTGAAATCAAGATGTTCCACATAACTCTGCAGTATGTTGAAAGGAAGGAGAATTGTGAATAACTTGCACTAGAGCTGTTCAAAAAATTGTCCTGTCATAGATACACTTCAGCAATGAAAATCATTAGGCTTTATCCAGCTTAGCTTTTGTACTGACCTTCAGCATCATACAACTGACATTATTAAACTATTGTAACATGGTGATCTGTTTTGACACTAGAATTTCCTTTCTTTTTAAACACTTCAGGGTTAAACTCAGTTTATATGAATGTCCAAGAGAATCTGTCCCAATTAAAGAGTCTAATTTGTCAAAAAAAAAAAAAAAAAAGTTGCAAGAATATTAAATTAATTAAACTAATATTTTTTCTATATTTTCTTGTTTGTGACAGACCAAGCAGTGCTCAAATACGTATAAAGGCTAATTCCCAGACAAAACRAAAAATGATAACAGATTCTCTTGTGTCCCAAATACTGATATATTCAAAAGAGAGCTTGAAAGGCTGAAAGGGAGATATGTTGCATTTTTCCAGAGAATTTAAAGAAGTGCTTGGGAATCTCAAATCTCATTGGATAGCCAGCATTCAAGGTGCTTTTACAAAGCTTGAGCTTTGCTTTCAGCATAGATATGTGCCTATGTGACAAAAAAAMCAAGTCTTTAAGAAAGTTTATATCCTTCAGTTAATGTCTTGGATCTGACATTCTTGTACAGTGTAGAAAGAATATCTATGGAAATATGGAAAGAAAAATAAAATAAAAAGAAAAACCTTTACATTGTACAAACAGGTAGCTTGACATTTCTTGTACAAATATTCAGTGGAGTGTGATTTTGCTTATGTTATCACTCTCCCTCATTTGTGTGAATACACATCACACATTTTAATTACAAACCACAGACAGGGCCAAGTTACTAGAGTAAACTTTATTTATGGTTCAAGGATGACTTATTTTGCTGGTATCTTTCTGCTAGATTTTCAAATCCAAATGTTTACTGAGAAAAAATCATTCTGTCCTGATATAGGACAGAGGGATACTTAGGCATATGTGAGGTACTACACAGTGCTATTTCTACAGTGCAGTTTAAAGTACTCTGGGCCATCTCTTTCTAGAAAGGAAATTTTAATTACAATACAAAGTCAGGAAGGATGCAATGAGTGTTCATTTAAGATAATAATCTATAGCATCTGTTATATTAGCTAGCAGCTACTCAAGCAGTTGCATAAAGAGTCCAATATGTAGCTATGAAACACAATCCACAAAGTTTACATTTTCTCTAATTATCAACCAAAATTATATCAAAGATATAGGTGAAGATATGACCATGACCTCGATMATATTAACAATTTAATAAAGATAAATGTCAAATATCAAATCAAGTTCATATATTGCATTGGTTCTATTTAACATTTTTTTTTGCCTTATAGATAAAGCAAAATTTCAGTTTAGCCAAGTCTTCAAAAATATTAACTTGTATGTATGAATTTGGTGTCTGATTCCTTTGAAAAAGGAAAGAGATCCCAACAGGGATTTCACCTGTTCAAATATGATATTCTCTAGTTCTGGATATGAAATATTTGAATATTGTATTTTTTGGGGAAAAAAAAAGGAAGGAACTCATCTCAAAAGTAAGCACAACTATGCATGTGGAAGCAAACAGTAGCATAAGAGTCCTTTATTTCATTTTTCCCTTCCCAAAAGGAAGGCAGAACTGGGAAGAAGTGAAATATTCACATAAAACAAAAAATATTGGGTTGATATCCGATCTATTACTATAAGGGTCTGTTTGCATTCTAAATAACCTGTTTTGGTTTCCTCCTTTTCCCTTTCCAATTTCTTCAAAGTCATTACTTACTGCCTATAGAAGATATAATTTTCTTCTCATGACCTCCTCAATGGAGTTGTCTTCTCTTTGTTTTTCCTAACATTCTTTATCTTAGCAAATGAGAGGACATTGTGGAAAGGCAGATGCATAGTGTTTACAGACCTCCTGATCAAGTGCATCTATGCATCAGACTGTAAACAGGTGCTAAAATGAATGGATGCTAAAAAGATCGGTCAAAACTARATAATGAACATTCCTGTAAGTAACATGAGAACCAATACAAATCCATGTTTTTTTCTGTCTAAAATRTTTCATCTCTATTGATCCCTTAAACTAATTTTCTCTAAGATTCAGTTTCTAAACTCAGTACAGACCAACTTTGATGATATTAGATTTTCTTCAGTCTTTCACAGACTTAGATATTCAATTTGCTCCTATCATATATTTTTTAGCWTTAGATTTTTCAGCACTGGCTGCTATCAAGACAAATCAAGATAAATTGAGCAAGATACATTTTTCTGTATATTGTATATAGATCAGACTTAGAGATCACAGAGAACATTAAACATAAGTCCTCCTATTAATACAAAATCTAGAAAGCCTTTTGGGTCCTTAGATTCAAATCAGCCGTTGTATCTATGTGCTTATTCCAAAACTGAATTKGTGTTTACAAGCACAAGATTTTATTCATGGTAAATTGTTACTTTCTAATGCTGTAAGTAACACACCTTTTTATATCAGTAAAGGTCTTTTGTGAACAACGGCTGAAACAAGGCATTTCATACAGTAAGAACTTATACAGACCCTCAAGATAAGAGGTTAATGTGGTGTATCTCCCTGACAATGAAGGGAAAATGAGCACAGGCCACAGTGCTCAACAACAAAACACAAGCAAAATAAGAGGTATATGGAGATCTTACACCACATCTACCTACCTAGAAATAAAACAATGACTAGTATAAGAATTAGATATGTGATGTATGAAAGGGAGCAAACCAAGGACTTCTAGGTTCTAAGCATACTGGAATAATATCAGCAGTGATGATACAATTTTAAATTTGGCTTTCAAATCACAGACTTTTGTAGTTTCACAAAGCAGACAAAATTTCAACACTGTTTAGATTCAATCTCTGTACACTGTAGATTCAGAATAAAAAACAGGAATAACAGAAAAAAAAAACATCAATGGAAAGTCTATCAGTTGAAAATGATTCTTGAAAAGGATCTGAAATTTTTCTTCAGCTATCCACAAGACACCAATGACACTGTGATGAAATATAGTGCATAATTATGGTTAAGAGTGTTTGAAAAAATAACCTTCAACTGACACAAGGTGCAACAAAAGGGCAAGCTGCATGAGACACGAAGAACTGTAGTAAGGTACCTACAACACTAGCTTGTCCAGATTAGCTCGGAAAAATGTGAGCAGACAGGCAATTATTCCTCTGAAATGCATCAGAAGTAAAATACCAAAGTAGAGGAAAAAAAAATGCTAAAATTTAACATTCACAAGAACAAGCTTGCTATAGACATATTCAAGTTACACCACATAAAAAAAGATTTCTAATTATCAGAGCAATGAAGCTTCAAGAACATCCTTCCATTACAATAGGTAGGAAATTCTTAAATGATTCCGTATACTTATGCACGTTTCAATGGAGAATACATCATTGAGCTCGATGACCATGAAGATGGATTCCATTCCTGTGTTATGACAACACAGGACGGTTCTGCAGGTTCATTTAAAAGAAGCCCCAGAATTTCAAAGTTTCAAATCTTCAAAACTTTCCAAACACCTAAGATGAGACAGTTCTAATTAATATCTTGGCAAACAAATTTAAGAGAGAACACAAAGACTGAATAAAGAGAAAAAGCAGGTAAAACATCTCTTAGATGTGCAGTTTTTGGAAAGAGGTTGAAAGTTTTGCTTAGAGAGGAAACCATGGGAATAAGAGCCCTAATATACTATCCTATTTGCTTTGTAAAGAAGCAGGAGATCTGAATTCCAAAAGTCTCAGAGGAGATCTTTTATAAGCTTCCTAGCCAGGAAAGGAATATATTAAAAATAATCACACACAAAAAAAGTGCTATTTGAATTTTTTTTTTTTTTTTGTTTGAAAGAGACTTGTCCATGATCAGAGTAGGTCTTGGTCTTGGCACAATTTCAATAAAGATAGGAAACATCAGAAGCCCAAACCCACTGATTAGATGTTAATGCAGTTACATTTTTCTTCCCCTCCCCTCTGCAAACATTTTAAATACATCTATAACAAGGCTCAGGTGAGTTATATAATTAAACTTTAATTTTGTGCACAGAGCAAGAAAAAGGCATTTGAAGAATATCAGTTAGCTTTAAATCTGAGTTTTCCTGTAGTGAAAAGTGTGCAAATTAAATGGCTTAGCACTGCAATGAGTTTTGGACAAAGCATTTGATATCTAAAATCAGTGGTCTTACTCGGTTGGTGAATCTTCACTGAACTCTGATCATACCATGTTACATACACAGTGATTAACATCTGGCAAAGTCTTTCAGATGCCATTCTCTCAATTTTCATCATGCAAACTCTCTTAGAAATATGAACAGAAAAGAAAAAATATATCACTTGTTTTTAATAACATCAGCAAATAATTTTTAAAATAAATAATTTGTTATTTCAAAGGCCCATAAATTAATGAAAATCTACCTATTGAATGCAGTAAACGCAGGAACAGGCTTAAGTGATGGAGATTAGTGACAGTAACTATAATAACTAGCCTCTATCTGGCGAGGCTTTTAAACTTATCTCAATAAAACTGAAGCTTTGCGCTATGAAGCCCCTGCCTTATCTCACCTCAGGAAGGTTTGTGCCACATATGTGCAGTAAACCCACTAGCTCCCAGAAGCACCAGGCCACATGTGTGCACAGTGGTGGATGGAGTAACGCCTGAAGAAATGCAACAGGGGTGAGCMGGCTGTTGCCACCAGCAATCATGGTATTTTTTTTCTGACTCTCTATACTGTCCCTGGTTGTTTCTATATTGCCCTCAGGAAAAGGAGTTCTTGGAAGTGGCCCATGGGCCCAATTAATTGCCCTGCCAGGCCCATGTTCCTTGCAAGACAGTAAGATACAAAACATTTATTAGATTGTCTGCTTTAACATTTAGATTTATAAATTTAATTACTTTCTCAAGACCTATGCAAAATCACTTTTGGCAGTTGAACATTACTTTAGAGAGCAAACCTTGACAGCACAATATTCTGGGATGTGATATGTGAAAGTTGCCATTATTTCAATAATACAATCTAATAAAATAGTAATTAACGAAATCAAGTGTCCTGACAGAAGACAGACCAGAATATTATCCAGTTAGGTCTTACYACAACAGTCTTATTTTTAAAAATCAATTACTTTCAATGACAGATCTTCAACTGACTGAGTTTTCACTGTCTGTGCCCAACACAGAAGCGCAATGAATTTGCATGYCTGACTTCTAGAAAACATCAATTCCTTAACTCTACAGCATGTCAGAATATCAGTACTCAAGAAAGGATATCCTACTGTCCATATTGCTTTTAGCATGTCTCTGCAGAATTGAGACACACATTATTTCAGTAGCATTAAGTTCCTATAAATTCTCAAAGACAGGATTAAATCTTTGTCCATCTCTCACCTACAAGGACACTTAGTACTATGGACTGGAGTACTTAGAACTATGGTAAAAGTGATCTTTAAAGAGGAACTCTGTGTTGTGGAAGCAACACTTAGTGCAGGTGTTAAGTTCAGATCTCTGAAGTCTGGAAAATTTCTTTCTGAATAAATGTACAGTAAACATGAAATATTCAGTTGCCTAAACTGCAAAAGCCTGATGAGGTCTCAGGAGGTGGGTTAATTACA
>NW_020455664.1:52243-79833 GCF_003342845.1 Nothoprocta perdicaria | reverse complement strand
TCAAAAACAATATGCTCAGGACACTAGAAACTTTGCTAGTTAAAAATTTATCTCAATAAGAATAAAAACATATCTTCTTTTAAAAACTTTTTTTTGAGAAATCCACCTTAAAAAAATCTACAGAATACTTTTCATACAGAAAGTTATTTTCAGCAAAGCATATCTGGAATTAAAACATTCCAGCAAACTTTGAAAGAATGTAAAAATCTAGTCTTATTTTTACTGTCAAGCAGCATACTAAAGATAAATTTTGGAATGTCATCCTTGTGATGAGTTTAGTTCACCAGATCATCTTTGTGTAATAACACATATGGTGTACCTCTTTGAAATACAAATCAATTATTTTCAACCTAATACTAGCCAGAAGCTGTACTGCTAATTAACAAGTGAACTAGAGGATCCCTCTGTTACTGCTCATTAAAGAGTTCATTGCAAATGTTAAAAATTGAGATAAACCAACACTACAGCACTTCTACAAGAAGAAGGCAGCAGATTTCCATATGGCCATGATTATTCAAACTTTCATGTGAGTTTGAGCTTTTCCTGGCTCCAGTCCTCCTTCTTGACTCATAGAAGCCTATTAATATTTAAACCAAATTATATAATGTTGCAGCTGTAATAGCATTATCAGCTCATTCATTAGTTGCATTCTCACAAATCTTTTCTATGAACATTTAACGGCATGAACAGTTTTAAGGAATAGGTGCAATGGTGATCAAGACATTATGGAAGTAAACAACWCAAATCAATCAACGTAATTTAAATGTAATAATGGAAGATATATAATGGAGGATATTTTATACACAGGAAAGAAAGAAAGTGTTTCAAATGAAGGAATGGCAACCAATTTTTCACTTGCTGAAAGCACCAATGAAATAAACATTATTTTTTTTTAATAAAGCAAACAAAGAACTGATCRAATGAGAAGAAATGCAAAAGGCAAATATTCAAATGTTCCTACAGCTTCAGTAAAGGTACGGCCAACAACATAGATTTGGAGAAAGAAATGCAAAGGGGACAAAATTTGCATTCTTGTATGTAATAGATCAAAAAACCAACAAAGGCCTCTCAAAAAGTATTGGCCATGACCTCAGTATGCATTAACTAATCTTCCACAATGAAAGATACTGGCCACTAAATGAAGGGAAGCTAGCAATTCAATGTCAGTGGAAAACTCCCCTTAAAACAGAATTCTGTATGAGCAAAGCAAAAGGTTATATTCCTTAACCAAGGGACGAATTAAAAGAAAAATAATATTCATATACTTACAAGAATATATGTACGCTTCCTAATCTATGGCTCTCTCTTCAATCAAGAGATTGCTCCATGGAGAACTGTGAAGGAATCAGAGTGGGAATTTTAGAAGGTGCCCTAGCAGAAGGATAAGAATTGCAYTGAAGAGAGAAAATGGTGCACAAATAAACCTTCTGTGACTCACAGGTAGACGATTAATGCCAGCTTTGCTAACACTCCCTTTCTCTTACTGAATTTCAAASAGAAGATGTATTTCAAAAGTCAGGTCAAAAGCAGACTCCCTCTGTTTCTTCTTTTYGCTCAAATGCTCTTTTTTTGCCCTACATAGTTTCACATGCACAAGCAGCATCTTATTTTGTATCTTCAGAATCACTGATCTCTACCTAAAAGCTGCACATGAACATATTAGAGTCATTTGTTTTCCTGTCTCTGGATGATCTGTGCCTTTGCATTTGTGTTCTCTGAAGTATGAGCAGGATAGAGATGGAAATCTAACCATTACAGAATAGTAAGGCATCTTGAATATGCATAGTAAACATTGGAGTCTGCTCTTTTAGATGGTTGTATAAGAGGAGGAAAGATTCATAGCCTCTTTATGATCTGTAGAGGCCTTGAGACTACTGTGAAGCTGAGAACTAAGTTGTTATCTGGTTGTAGGGAGTTTGAAGGTAGCTCTACAGCTGGGAAAAAGGSGTCTTATCTGGTGGTGAGGAGCAGCTGAGGAATGGAGGTGGCCATGCCAGAAGTCATGGCGCCAACCCAAACACAGCCGACCTCTAAGCTAGTTTGGAGGTCAAACCTGAGGCGAGGGAGAGGAAGATGATGAAGGCAGGACCCTCATAACAAGACCAGAAACCCCCACTGGTGGGTGCACATGCACACAYCAGGGAAAGTTGCATAACAAAATAGGTGGAGCTTTGTCCGCCCTCTGGTCGCATCCTGACATGTAGTGGCCCTACATGGCGGGACGTGCCAGATATAAAAAATAATCATGGATTGGAGGCAGAGAGAGACTTCCAACCGAGACCTATGTTGCCTCCGCGGGGCCGCCCGCAAGCTTGGAGCCTGTCAGCCACCTCTTGTCCATGGYGGAATGATTGCCATAATGATTGCCATGGAGGAATGATCGGTCTCGCTATCCTGCTGGCGAGTATCCTCTCGTAAGTAATTGTTATGTAGGCGCCTCATTTCGCAGGTAATTCCTAAGTAGTCATCTTACTTTAGTGTGATGTTAGTGTGAATTGTCCTAAATAAACTAAGGGGTTGATTTTGTTCTCAGTGTGTGTGCTTTCAGTTGCCGAACCMTGAACCTATTCAGAACAATGGTATCTCCTTCTGTAGACTGGCAGCATTATGCTTATTATTACAATGATGCTAATTAATTTTTCTGCCATAAGAACTACACATAATTTGAAATGTCATTGGTCATACCAAATTTATATATATATATAAAAATATATATATATATATTTGACATATTTGCAGTGAGATAGGTTCATACCCACTGCAATCCAGAAACCTTGGCAAGTATAAGTACAGCTGACTTATTCCTACTCAAATAAAAACTGAATCATAGAATCATAGAATACTTAAGGTTGGAAGGGACCTCAGAGGTCATCTAGTCCAACCCCCCTGCTCACGCAGGGTCACCTAGAGCACGKGGCACAGGGCTGCRTCCAAGCRGGTTGTTTTAAAGATCTCCAAAGRAGGAGACTCCACAACCTCTCTGGGCAGCCTGTTCCAGGGCTCTGTCACCCTCACTGTCAAGAAGWGTTTCCTTAAGTTCCTGTGSAACTTTTGGTGTTTCAGTTTGTGGCCATTTCCTCTAGTCCTATTGCTGGCCACCACTGAAAAGAGACTGGCCCCCTCCCCCTTCACTCCCTCCCTTGAGGTATTTATACACTCAAGAATCGTAGACACTATCCTGTATTAAACAGTGCRCTATAAATTGATCTAAGTTTCCTCTGATTTCTTCTGTTTTAAAGTAAAAGTATGTGGCATAGGACAATATGCTCAATGACCTTACAGTCGAAAAGACTCAAGACAATGTTGATCACTTGTTCCCAAGTGATCGCGTGTATTTTTTTTTATTGCAATAATTGCAGTACTTACATGATTTGCTACTTTTTCTGTWTCAACAATGCATTAGTAAGTTGCTATAATTTTCCATTAGGTAGGCCTGAAAAAAAATCACATGCAAAGAGGAAATTTGCAGAGTGTATCCTCACTCTAGACAGAAGCATGACTTCTCCCCATGACCTTGACCCATTTCTTTTTCACTTACTCAGAGGGCAACTTCTACTTTCRGCAGAAAGTAGAAGTGAGCTGCTCTGACAGTACTTATTCCTTTCTTTTGTTTCTGGTGCCAGATGAAGAATAAATTGAAGAATGGGTAAATTAGCATGAGTATGGCAAATCCCCTGAGATGGAGCAAGTTTTGGAGCAAGCTAAGATTGTCCAAGGTAAATACTTTAGGGGATTGAATAACCAATTATGGTAAAGGATGTGCCAAAAGTCCCAAAATACAAGTAAGTAAAAACATGGAAAAACAATGTATTATTCCATACTTTCTTCTCTGTTTTTAAACATACTTTTCACATACTTTTTAAGCCTCAGCCTCATTTTCCATTTTATCCGTTGTCTCAAAGAGAAAAATATGGGTGTCTTGCTTTCTCATCTGCATTACAAACCCCGGGATAGTGCTCACCTTGGAGACAGCTCTTGTGCCATCATAATTACAACTAGAAATTACAGCTAGTGCTCAATTATTGTGAGCTGACATACCTCTATATTTGAAAAAAAAGTCCATGTAACAAAATCTGAAGTATAAAATGAATGATTTTCAGCTTTCAGAACAGTTACTTGAAAAACACCAGAGATTTATCTTGAATGTATGTATGAATAGTGTTATTAAGCTTAAAAATATATTCTGTGATGAAATCAAGAATGAGATTGGGTTTTATGAGAAATTATAAACATGTAAAAGAATCAAGGAGTCAGAATAAAAATATAATTCTAAGAATAATTMTAGCTGTAGAGTACATAAAATGTACTCTATTTGAAGTCTGACAGTAATATCACATATTAAAGCTAGCCCTGACCTTTAGGATGATACTTCATGAACAGGAGAGCTGTGAATGAGCTATCTTTTTCTCACCTCTTAAGTGAAGCAAAAACATTATGACAGTTAAATAACAATATTTAATACAYCATGACCAAACTGCTAGAATATAAAAACCTGTGAAAAATATAATGTATGGTTTTCTATATTAAACTATAATTAAGATTGTCCTAAAACTTATTTAAACATATTCATACTTATATACAATTTCTAATCACAGCTTTTAAGATATTTAAAAAAAAAAAACGTTACTACTTTTAAGCCCAATGGGTGAAAGGTGTCCAGTATTTGGTTGGAATAATGAAAGACAGGAGACATGTTTATTGGACAGTCATAATAAACTATTTCACAGAAATCCAGCTTATTGTATCTAGGAGGAGTGAGCTACTAACTTCGCTTTCACAACCTTGTATCCTCAAGTTAAGGTAGATGTTAAATCCTCTTCCCAGGCACAAGAGATGACATTGCTCTTTCACCTCCAGATGTCTTAAGGACTTCAAGGATATTCTTATGAATGTTTAAAGCTGTATTTGGCACTCTAGAAGGTAATCTGTACAGGGTCACAATCTGGCTGTCTGTCATAAAACTATTTAAACTTTTTAATATTAAGTAGACTACTTCAGGCTCTCTAGCCAAAAAGTAGTGTAGTGTACATCAGAGTAGTGATGTGAGTTGCCTGTGGGGAATTCCAAAACATGGACTGCAGATATCTCTTCTTTTGGACACTTTAAAAATCTGATCAGTTAGAATAAAAAAAAAAAAACACTATTTTCCATGTCATATACGTGTGGAGGGATTACAATTTTTTTTAGAAGCTAACAAAAAGAGTACTTTGTAATTTATGTTCTTCAACAGAATCTGTCTCCTTATACTTCAGTTCACATCCATGTTCAATTTACTGTGTAATCTGTTTGTGAGGAAATTCTGCCCTGCACATCATTGCTTGTTTCATCTTTACAGGAAGAGATACTTTAAACTAAACTTAATTGTGGATAAAAATATTAATTAAGAAAATAGATTAGTTTTGACACAGCATAAAGTTTGCATAACCTGTACCTAACTCTTAGAATCATCCTGCAAGTGCCCTTCATTGATGTTCCGATCAATAGTCCAAATACAGTAAGGTAATAAGGCTAGCACAGTGACCTATTGCATAAAGATATATGCCCAAGTTTTCACCTGACAATAGACATGTAAAAAAGGCAGCTGGAGATGGTCAGTGGTCATCCACTTCAATTTATAAGTTAGGCAGATTTACATCCAGATCCAGAAGCTAGAAAGCACTTCCAGGTCCAACAATTTAAATGCAGCACTAGAGCTTAAAATGTTGCAAGGCCAATATAATTAGACACAGTTGGATGCAGGCAGCCCTGAGATTTCGCACCTGTCTTTTAGTTATATATCTTAGTCAGGAGGCTGCTGTGCCTAAACTAATATGTCTGATATTGAGCAGGAGGACACATTAGTGTGGACACAACCTTATGCTACCCCAGCTACATCGCTTTCCAAACTGAGAGGGCTTTAATTGTCTCGGGAGCACAGGCTGCAGAGCCTATSTTCCTTTTGTACCCTGAAATAGAGGTGATCTCAGATTCTGAGCCAAGAAGGTGGCAGATGCTTATTCTGAAATTACTTGCTCTGGTTATACGATGGAAAAAAAAGAATACCCTTTGTCCAAAAGTCCAAAAGTTAAAAAAGTGAAAATTCTCCCTTGCTGACCATAGGAACAAGAAGTCATGGCAGTAAGTTTAATGTAAGTAAATATATGATGAAAATCCAGCAACATTTACACCACATGCAGAAAGTCTGGTTTTTTTTTTTTTTTTTTTTTTTTTTCATTCAAAGAACTCCAAGTAATTTGCAGGAGATTATTTTTGTATTTTCCACCCTACAGACCGGCTACACAAAGCGCTCAAAAAAATACGTGATGAATTTACTGGCACCAAGCAAGCCAGAACTCTCTTGATTCTTCTCTTGAGCTCATATTACTGGTGCTTCTTTCTACATTTTAAATGCCTATGTGCCTCTCCCAAAGAAACACTCATGAAAAAAAAATAAGAGATTTAATAGTGTTTCCTTCTACACTTCATAAAAGAAATTATATTAGTTTTKCATGTCTTACTAACAGAGTACTTCTTATTCTGGGAAATGGTTGGTCTTATTTTGTGAAATGAATTCAACATTCATAATACATTGATTTTAACTATAAGAGCAGTGAGTTGATTTGAAGATAAGATTTTTTCTATGAGAATTTTGAGTTCTGGAAAACATATATATATATTTACAAGTATATTTAAGTAATTCTTTAAATGAGTTTCATTCTTCAATTAGTATAAAAAGCACTTATACAGGCTAGGGTAAAAGGCATTTATACAATGGTTTCAATATTCCTTTCCTAGATAACGAACCTCAACACATCACAGAAGATAATGAGTTTCTAACTTTCACCAAAACCTCATAAGCTGAAATCAGGTTTTAGTTTCCAAACCAAGGATCTTAACCTTTTACTACAAGTAAAGAATATTTATYGAAGATAAAGACAGATGGGCAGTAGTTTTTTAAAAATGCTTATAATAGAGACACATCACTGAGGCTTGACAGGACTAAGAATTCACATCCTTTCCCTGCAATAGGTGACTGTGAGAGAGGAACACAAAGCAAGTTGGTACTCTTAAAAAGTAATGAACTTTATGTGGGAAAATATCCTTATTAAGCAATTCGTATAGCTTACGAATATTCATATTTAGAGGTTCCTTATGCTATTACAAACAAAATGGTGTAAAATGATTTATATAAAATCACCAACTTAGTTTCCCTTTTGCTTCAGACACAGAAAATACATTTTAAGCTCCTTCATTTCCACTAGTTCTTGGGCTCTTGCTTTTCTCCCACTTTTCCCATAGTTTGATGTTACCATTAATACACAAGCATTTTCACTTTGGTCATAAATGAAGGTTGTTTTGAACCAGTAAGTCCACTGTGGCTCAGCTCAGAGGCTGAATATCACAGTTTCTGCAATGTCTGCTATGGCAACAACACACAAGAACAGCAGAGAAGAGGGGTGGTGTTAATGTCAAATGAAAAACATCTGTTTGTTTCAGATCACAGATAACTTACGAACTGACTAACTAAGAAATTTAGTCTGAGCACAAGATCAAGCCTTTGTGTTGACAAGAGGAACGAAGAAACCATGCAAAAGGATTCTCAGAGTACGGACATCTACAGAACATAAGCACAGCTGCCAGCATTAACTTGTGGATGTTTGATGTGTCAGACATACAGAAAATAGTATATGAATTTATGCCACTGTAATAAAGAAAAACAAATAGACAAAAGACTGAATATAAAGCAAGAAAAGTATATTCCAGGTCCTAAGTAGAAGCAATTACAATAAGTTAATAAGGTAATATAATTTTAAACAAATCCATGATATTGGCACATTTATAGTCATCTACACCAAGTATGAGTATGCAGTCCATCATTCTTGTTCAATCTTGTTCTGCTTTTATATCCTCTCAGTATCCAAATTCATATTAAAGGATGGAAAAAAATCTGCAGTAGATCAAGAAAAAGTCAATATCCTTCACTTACCTCTCACACAGGAGTATACATATGTATATTTACATAACAGCGTCCCTTGTATAAAACGAAGCAATTTTACACAATTCATATTTTCTCTAAACCATGAAATGTATGCTAGCATAAACTTTTGAACCCTTGCAGCTTAATTCTATTCCAGCTCCTTTCATTTAACATGCTTATGCCAGTAATAGTTAAAATTCATAGGTTTAAAATATTAGAAAAACAGAAATGAGAGCAACACTGTGCCCTGACCCCATGCTACTAACAGCTGGGTGCACTGTACTAGTATTTCAGATGTTTCTTTAAAAGAAGACAAGACACAGTTGTCATCAGACAAGTTCAGCTGTCGGAAAACAGAGAACCATCAGGACATATTTTTAAAATTATTGGAGCAGAAGACACATATCAAAGAACCACAGCCCGAGGAAAGCATGGGCTACAACTCCACAGGCTTCTAAAAATTAAATGTAAAAATATTTAACAAACGATAAGTTCAGARAGAAATTAATTTGTTCCTCAGCACAAAGACAGATTTAATGAAGCATTAACACTACACTGAAGAACTGAGAGGAGCTTCTGGTCACTGCAAATGTTTTGTTTAATTGGTAGCTCCTTTTTTTCTTTACCTTCTTATCAAGACAGATCAAGGTTGAGGTTGAAGCTTGTAAAGTCTAAAGAAGCATGTAAAAAGAAAGGATCACTATTAAGAATAGCTGCAATAGTACAAGCTATAGTAGGAGTAAAGTTCTTAAAAGTTATAATCATTTTACTAAACATAATGGCAAAGTAGTTAATGAAAATAACATCAAAATTGCAGTACACCGTAAGTTGCATAGGTTTTGTCTGCACCCAGGTCTTGTTGGCACCTTGTTTTTATGTTCTATAATGTGGATTAAATTCTGCTTGGAACATTTTCTTGACTTCTGTTTCAAAAATGAGAAAAAAATATCAAAAATTAAAAAAAATAAATATCCACCTGCAAAACTAATCCAGTATCAATATCATTGCATCCAAGTAGTGTGACAATTATGTTGATGCTAAAGCTAATCACAATCTAAAGCTGCTTTATCACTTTAAAATAAAGATTTCTCCTAACATGATTTTGGGCTAAAGCCTTAGCCAAAGAGTGGTTTTATATAATCTTGGTTATGCAATAGAGAACAGATGAAAAATTTGGTGTGATAGGTAGTCCTGATGTGAATGATATGATTGATGGCTACAAGGCAAAAGACTCCAAATAACATCTGTTGGAAAAAAAGGCCTGGGGTGGAAATGCAATGGTGATTTAATAGCAACCACATCTCAGCATTGTGGTACTTTCCTCATGAATTCGTGTATATATATATACATATATATGTATATATATATATGTATAAAGCATGAATATTTTCATTGGTGGCCAGTTTTATGTCTCAAGATATTATTAAGTGGAGAATAATAAAGAAGGGAATTTTCGTACGCTGTTAAAAACTGAGATGGAGTTCTGTATCTAGTGCCTATATTAGGAGGAACAGCTGTCCTAAAAATAGTTTAAATTTCTGTGGAAGCTGGATCCAGAGAAAAAAGAGCACCTAGGCATTTATAGTTTTAGTTTATAAGATTTTCTTTATATATGATCTCTTTAGTACAACTGCAGTGAAATCATTCAGTTTTCCAAGCATTGGCACAAACAGATAAGAACAAGTAGAAAAAGTGATGAAAAAAAGGCAAGCTTGCTCTTCTTCAACTCATAAGCCCTCTGATGCACCTTTACCATGTGCACAGCTCCTGAAAAGCTGCAGATTGTTCAGCCAGAACCAAAATCCAGTTCACTATTGTGCATTGAAGTGCATCTGTCAGTTATGTATGTCCATGGTTATATACACTCCACTGAGTGTATATGAAGTATTTTGAGACATATTCGGCCCTCAAGGCTTCAATCACTACTGCACTGCAGAAGTAATATGCTTACACTTTTTGCCCTTTTCCTGTCCTTACCCTTTTTCCTTTTCTAGGGCAATAAGCGGTGGCAGAGGACCTTAAATACAATTCTAGTATCCTAGTAAAAATAAAATATTAACAAGTCTAGTATAGTGTCCTTTAGAGATATTTATTTTAAGGAAGAGTGATTAAGTATTACTGGCAAATTAAAAAGAATAATAATAATACATAACAGTGGAGGAATTGCTAACTGCTCTACTACGTATTTAAGAGAAGCAAGGTAATGAATCATGTCTAGAGGACAAGATAAGCATGTTGAATCTCATATGCATGAGCATCTTGGGAATATAGATTATCACTGTTGCATCACTAAGTTCCCTCATAGTGCAGTGAAGAGCAGGACAAGGGTTTGGAAAAATTATGATGCAATTCTGCTTGCACAACTGCTAAGTAAGCCACTGCTGGACTTTAATGAGCTGGGGTTAAAGGAAGAACAGACTTTTTACCAGGGYTATGGAAAAATAGTGTTTATTTCCACCCAGCAATCTAAAATCATTAATTGTGCCAGGCATTAAGTTTGAAATTTATCTATGATCGTTTTCTAGCTTGTGTGTTCTGCAATGCTGTCCTTCTCTAGAGGAAAGGCAGTGAYAGCATCAGAGCAATGTGGGGATGTAGTGCTTCAAAGGCACACAGAGTTTAGGAAGACCACTTAGCAAGCAAGCAACCTTGTCAGAGGGCAAGATTTTAGAAAATTGAATTCAAGAGAGATGCTGTTTCTCACCTTCAAAGCTGAAACCCCAGAAGTATTCAGGAGGATTCCCCTGCAGCTTGTTGGTGGTCTCCCTTTCTGCTTTTACTTGCCCTMAATACAGAGTGTCCTAAATGCTCTTAATACCCTGAAGAAATCAGCTTTCAAGAAGTGTAAGCCATTTTGCAGGAGGAAGCCCTGTGATCCTCTTGAAGTCTGGTGTGCTCACAGACTGTGCACACTTTCATGCATCCTGAACATATCTGAGACTGAATTAAATTTTTTAAAGCAATCTTCAGCTTCTACATAGACTCCCCCTTAAAAGAGCTCTATTGTGTAACATAGTAAAGTTGTCTTGTGTTGAATATTACTTTTTTTCGGGCAAGTACTTTGCCTTTCTTCACCTAGAAAGGTGTACTGAATTTTTGTTTGAAGAGCAAGCTGAGTGAAAGGCTATAAGCAAAATCAGTATAATGTTCGTATAAAAGAGTTAGTAAGCAAAGATCTCCTACTTGTGAAGCAATAACTGCTTCAGCAGGCAGTGCTTATGCAGTTGGTGGCCACACTTTCAGGTGAAGAGGCATCTGCATTCTGAAGGTTTGGCATTGTGGGCATTATTTTTTCTGTGACACAATCTAGAAGACTAACAGAAAGAAAACTCGCAGCTGATACAGCTAGATTTCTGTCAGAGCAATGAGCAAATTTACATCTCATTATTGACTTATCTAAACTCAAACATTATAAAATGAAATTGGATAATAATCCAGCAGTTGCATTCACTTCATATTTCATAAATTCTATAATATTAACGCTGATTTTGTTTCAGAGCATTTTGTAAYTGCAATATAAAATGACACCTATTTTTAGCAATTGTATAATGTAAAAGACACTTAAATGTTAACTTATTTAGTTAGCATTTTTAAAACATAAAAATTGCAGTACAAGAACTACTCAGAAAGTAGACATTAAGTAACAAGTAGATTATATCTGTAGTAACCACCCAAAGTGTCTAGATTCTAAAACTTACGTATCAAGCACAAAAGATAGCACATCTACTGGTTAGCATTCATTTTTAATAGAAGGTTTTCTGAACTGTGCAATTAGCTCATTAACATTTATCTTTAGAACTGAAATGCAAGAAATGATTGACATAAAACTGAAGAATTTTACAATTCAGAATGTCTTTTGACACAAAAATAGCAATAGGGAGACAGCATATGGAGCCTGCTAAGGAGGCAGCAGAAAAGACAAGGAAAATAAGCCTTTTCTTTCCTTAGTAAATTAGTAATACTTTCCTTTATTTTCATGATGTATCAAGCATCAAGTTATATGAACTTTGATTAAGTGTATGTATTTTTAAATATTGCTTTTAATCTGCAGGTCTTGGAATCAGGTCACAGAAAGTTCCATCTCCATGTGAGGAGGAACTTCTTCACTGTGAGGGTGCCAGAGCCCTGGCACAGGCTGCCCAGGGAGGCTGTGAAGTCTCCTTCTCTGGAGGTCTTCAAACCCACCTGGATGTCACCCTGTGCCCTGTGCTCTGGGTGTCCCTGCTGGAGCAGAGGGTTGGACTGGATGATTTCTAGAAGTCTCTTGCAACCTTAATGATTCTGTGATTCTGGGAATCCCACACACATACCAAGCACCAGAACACCTTCTTAATTATTCCCAAAAGAGAATGATGGGAGCATAATTACATTTTCAGGAGGACATTTTCTAACAAAGTGATCCAGAAGCATACGTCCCTTGTTACAGCCCCTCTGTACCGCTCTGTACCCTCTGTACCCTCTGTACCTTCTGTACAGTACAGAAGACAGCTGAAGCAGGTATTCAATATAAATTTGAGAAAGTTTGGATGCCCAAGTTTTACAATTAGTGGGGAAAAATCAGGTAGTGAAACAGAATTAAGAAAGAATTCTTCACTTTGACAGAAAAAAATGGCATATATCTTCTCACGTGCTAGTTTATGTAYGGTCCAAGAGGGCAGTGTAAATGCTCTGAGGCTGTGGAGAGTGTCTAGGAAAATATGCTAGGTGTTAATCAGCTCCTAGGATAAATAACACATAATTCAGACTGTCTCTCTTTTGTCTTATTCTTTGTTTGAAGAAATTTAAGGTTGAAAGGAAGTGTCTCTCCAAAACTTGTGCTGCCCTGATGCAGCCAGGCTCTTCAAACCCACTTGTGAAATATCCTGAAGACTTTTCAAAACACAAGAAGCTGATGAATGATGAATGGATGATGGGCTTGGAAGCAGTTCTCAATCCACACCTGAATTATGGAGTTGTCACACAGTGTTCAGAGTAAACAAGATCAATCAGGTTTTCAAAAAAGAGAAGTTAAATATAAAATGGTTAATTAGTTGATACACAAATTTAAATTAACAGCTCAGAACTACAAATATATATAAAAAAAAAACAAAATATAAATAAAAATAACAAAATGCTTTATTCAAACTATCTGTAAGAATAAGCATCCTCATGAGTTACTCTTGTGCTTTGGTTAGCTTGACATTACTTAATTGGCCTAATTAACATCCAATTAAAATAGAAGAAGAGCAGCAATGCTCCCTTCCTCTGTCCTGCTACTATCATTTCWAATTAAATATGACCAAGACTGATGTGGTTTATGTGAAGTCTATCATTGCATATTAGGCAAGTTCAGGCATACATATCAGATTGATCCTTTCTCAGGGGACCTAAATGGAGGAACATTTAGTCTGTAGGTGGTAAGTAGCAAAAGATGAGACCCCAGCTGCATAGACTTTCTAAGATGGCAGATGGCCTTTTGCAAAAGCACAACTGCTATCCAGAGAAAAAAAATGATAAGAACTTGGTCACCAAAGGGGTTAGGCAGTGAGGTGGAGATTTCTCTTGGGTTTTGCAAGACTAAGTCATTTGAATATATGTAAATATTAGGCTTTATGTAGATGCATTGACAAAAAAAATATGGAAAACAAACACAAAATCATATTTGTCAATTTCATTGCATTTGACTTTTTTTTTTCTAAGTTTTCCCACTTATGTAGGAAGCAGAACATTTCTTTGCAATGATTTTTAAAAATTATAAATAGTTCAATGCATTCCTGCCTTAAACAATTAGAAGGAACTTAAATTTTATGTGATTTCAGGTTTGATTRTACCAAGGACACCAGCAGCTTTCATCTACTAGGAACTTTTTCCAGTATACTTAAAACATAACTTTGGGTAGCAGCAAAAAGAAATGGAAGTAGCATYCTCCTTCTTCTTCACTTCCACAGCAGTCCTCTCACTTGTTTCCTTTATCAGCAAATTCCTTCTGTCAGCATGAATAAATGCACTCAGGCATGGGATAAATGTTTTTTTATTGTATTCATTAGGAATACACAAGATTTCCTGCATGATATGACATTTGAGAAACATGCTGTAAATATAAATAAAGATGACTACTTAAGCTGAAAAGTCAGCTGCAGATATTGAATCCTAGTCACTTACTCTTTCTTTCTTTCTCACTTAACCAGTCTGTGAATTTCTCACTTTGATTGATAGATTTTTAAAAGATTTTTTTTTCTAAAGAATTAGAGTTTAACACTCAAGATTTCCATTGACTGAAACCCACCAAATAAGCAAAGGATCAGCTTGCAGAATTTTAATGGTCTAGGAATGAATATCCTAGACCATTCTGAAAAGAAGGAATGGATTTTCAAATATCATAATATCTCTGTCTCCTTATGAAGAGTATATTTTCTCTATCGTAAACAAWGCATATTTTTGAAGGATCTCTACATATATCCAGATACCTTCTTAAGAACCCAAGAGGATCAGTTGTCCCTTTATTTGTTGTTGCTTCAGCTGTATTAAGATGGACTCAAATATAAAATAGAAGAATGTAAGTTAGGCTCAACTTCTGCTACAGTACAAAATTCTTTGTAGCAAATCAAGTAATACATGTAATAAGCTAAAAGAARGCTGTGACATATCCAATTACAGCAGATGAGACCAGGGACTTCAGGGAGAGGATCATAATGCCCCAGGGTTTTTAAGTATAAAGAAGTCTGTCTATTAAATGGTTCATGCTTTACAATGAAAAAGTGTAATAGTCCAGGAATTTTAATTAGACTACACTGTGCTAAAACCTTGACTTTATTTGGAGAACCTTGCCATTGTTTTTTTAAGACAGTAATCTTTGAGGCGGTGTGTTGGAGAAAAACTTARAAAATATGTTTTGTGGGTAAGGAGAAAGAGGATCAGCCTTCTTTCTATCTGCTCATATTTCTATCTTCACTTAATTCTTTTTTTGGAAATAGGTAACTGAAAGCTGACAGTAGCAGCAAGATTTTTTAGTGTTTCTTCTTTTCCCTTCTTWCAGTATTGCTGAAAGTTCCCTTGTCAGCATTAGTGCTAAAGTGTCTTGTTCAGAAAGATGTAGAAAGGAAAATATATTTTAAGAAGGCAAACACTGGAATTTACAAAAACAAATCAAAGCAAAAACAGAAAAAAAAAAAAAAGGCTGCATAATATTTCCCAGTACAATAATATTCACAGTCTCAGCACATGTTATAACCAGTCATTCATCTGAGAAAACTTGAGAAAAACACTGCATTCACTTCTCCATGGGTTCACAAGGTAACTGTGTTTACTATAGAAAAAAAAAAATTAAGAGGAGGAAAAAAATCAAATTTAATCTTAATGTAAGGAAAATATTCCTAGGAGAGTCTTACCACCATATTCTTGAGGACCTGTGGAAATCCATTTGCTAAATAAATCTAAAATTGAAATAGATAAACATCAAAAGGTCCTTAAAGATAAAAGCTCTGCCATCATATATGTTTTARTATACTGGATTTAGGACTGGATGGAATGACAGAGGACTTGAGGGCATATTTGAGGAGGGAAACACAAAAGCACACAGATTGCTTTCAATTCTACTAAAATGTCAAAGGTTAATCCAGGGCTTTCACAAAGGATACTTATGCTTTAATATTAAAATCCCTGAACCGATTTAATAGACTCTTTACACACATAATTTTAAGTGTGCATACAAACCTTTATGGATGGAAGCTGACATATTGATTTGATATCCTACTTCTAGAGGAGAATATAATATGCTRAAACCTTGCTTTGTAGAATTTTAAGACTGTTCATTCAGAATTCCAGTGTATATTAGAAGATTACAGAAACTGTCAGTCTGAAAGGAGTAATAATTGRTTCCAAAATGTGAAGAATGGGTACTTGGAGACAGCAAGACATACTAGGTATGTCATGTAGAAAGCACACTGGACCTTTCTTTGACAAACTCTCTTGAAATATCACAGTAAGGTGCAAAGAACAGAAGATGGCGAGGGAGACAAGGCTTTTATTGAGTCACCCTTGTAAAATGGCTCAACCATTTTATTGAGTCACCCTTGTAAAATGGCTCAACCAGTTCAGAGCAGCTGAACAGCTAGACAAGCTGAAGACGGTCTGGATTTTGAGGATGTTTTGTTGAGAAGGTTTTCCACATATTCCCTACCACCTGAGCAGCAAAGAGCACCTGGAGAGGATTTGGGCATTTTCATTCTTCAATTTAAACTTACCAAGGTTTGGAACATGAATCTACAGTGAATAGATATTTTGGATAAATTCCTTATTTCATGATTTATTTATACTTGTTTTGATGTTTATATGTTTTGGTGATAACCATCCTACTTTGTTCTTAACCAGTTCAAATGATACAAGTGATCTCATGATCTGCAATGTATTTATAAGCGCAAGGCAGAGTCTCAGATCACTTGTACTCAGCAGAAGTGTCTCTCTTCTACCCCCCTGAGCTTAATTACTATATAGTAGAAGGAAGAAACAACTTTGAGTTAAAATGGGGAACCAAAGAAGCATCCAAAGGATTGATATAATAGTCTTTTCAAAATGGACAAAACACAAAAATCGGATACATGACAGTCAAGTGTACTCTGTGAGAACACAGCTACAAACTTCAGTGAATATATGTAGCTTTTCTTAAAGAAAAACACATATGAGCAAAAACAAAAGAGAGACAGTATGAAGCCATTCTTGTATTTGCTGATTACGCTTTTGTGCAACTGAAGCAATATTCATCATATACAATTATTTAATGGTTGTCTTTTATTCTCAGTAGGCTGGAAACATGGCTTTTAATTTCTTTCATGTACTGGATTTTTATGAAACATTTAGRGATGTTTTATCAACACAATGATCTTTTAACTTTGGCTTGATATTAGCTGAAATCTAACACTGTATTCACATAAACAATGTTGGTCAAAGTTATCTCTAACACATATAAACTGATAATGTAGATTTCTTCAGCTGAGAATCTGAGCCTCTGTCATACATAGGAATGTAGACRATCAAAGAAAATTTCTCATCATAAAAAAAAATTCTTGCTTAGCAAGCAGAAGCAATTTTACTACTCTTCTCCTGGTCTAGCCAATCAATAGGAAGTGCAAGTAACTACAGAAAATAACTGTGTAGCTATCTACACACTGTGCAGAATGCTTAAGTAAAACAATGAGTTTCTGAGTATGATAAAGAAATAATCTCAGAACTGGTAACATTAGGGGAAAAAAGGATATTGTCAAAATTTCAATACTGAATTTGTTTAAAGGTTTAAGCTTTTTAAAAATAAAATCTACAAAAAACTGTATTGAGCAAAGTTCAAGGGAYTGAAAAATAGAAATGCAATAAGGCACATAGGTTGTAATCCTATTAGTAAAATATTATTGATGTTTGTTATTATTAATCAAATTATGACAATTCCTGGGCCACCTGTCAAAACTGAAATGACACGGTGCCAGACATTGTGCAAATGTACATGATGACATTACTTTGCCCTAAGATCTTTTTCAATCTGATTTAAATCAAGGCCCAACAGATGGATATTACCACTAAGAAAGTAAGATGAAAACAAAACTAGGAATTTTACTGGAGTTAATTGTGGGTTAATCCACAATATTTGGATTAACTCTTCTCCTGTAGGGAAGATTATATTTTCACAGGGCACTAATTTCTGTAATTTTATGATGGTATTCTATTGTTAGTGACTTTTCTATACTGATTTTAGAGTCTGCCTTATGGGGCAGAATGTATTCCTCTTCCTATCAGTCTATCAAGAAAACAGACAACAGTTCATATAGTTCAAGAATATGTTCCAAAGAAGAAGAAAAAAAAAATAAACAATGGGCAGCAATATAGCCTAAAATATGTGGAGACTGAAGCAAGAAAGATTGCAAGTCAAAGGATGCCCCATAAAAATAGCTAATGGCTCCTGAAAAATATAAAAAATCTGCCCAAAGGCTTGGTTTCTCCCCAGTCTTTGAGGACTCTCCCCAAGTCTGTGAGTACTTGGCAGATGATTGTATCCATGCTGCACACACGCAGTCCTGGTCAGGCTGCTAGGATGATCTTCTTGCTGCTTGGGAGCACATGAGAGAGAGTGAATGCATATACTTGCTTGTCAACTTGCTTAAAAGCTTTGCAAATAACTATCACTTTCCTAATCCACAAGATCTGATTTATTATGCTAATGTCATTACAGTGCAGTATTGTCATAACAGTAGCTAAAAGCAACACTGCCAAATTYATATATGCCCTGGAAGCTGGAGACTGCATAAGAAGAAAATGATAATTTTGTAGTAGCTTTCTAACAGAAAGCCAATATGATTCAAGAGTGACCTCTTMTACTGAGGACAGCTGAAGGAACTTTTACTATCAAGCTTTCCATCCTTTTCAACTGTCCTAATTACTATTGAATATGGGTATTGCATTATTTTCAGTAATATCTTAGGTGATAACCAATCATTTTATAGTACCTATGGTGAATTGCCCAAGCATATGAAATCACAGAACATGTACTCAATATCATCACGTACTGGAACAAGCAGTTTTTATTCAAATGAGTTTGAAAAATAAGGCCTCAGATATATGAGAGAGGATTTTATCAAACRTATTCTAACTGAGAAACAAAATAACACTGAAGTGTTGCCAATGGACCTGTTAAAGCTGCAGAATTGCTAACATTGTTCTACTGCCTTATAGTCCTGTGAATAGCATTGCTATTCCTAGTAAAAGCCACAGACTTTATACTAACTTTACAAAGCCTCAAGGATTTTTGGGATCACTTGGTCTGAACTGGAGCTTGGACTGTCTGGAGCTTTATTTTTTTTCTTGTTTGTCTATAATAGTAGTTTTTCTAATGACCTGGTGGCTACGCCTAATTTGTTTTACTTTTGCTTATATTTGTACAGAAAAAAAAAATCTATATTAATCATCATAATTCAATTTCCAATTCAATTTCCACTCTACATAGAGGATTAAAAATCTCCRTGTGAAATATAAAATCCTCCATGTAAAAATCTAAAGATACTTTGTACAGGTTAAGACCATGATAAGCTTTCTACTTCACTGAAACAACCCTGGATTTAGACTGACATAGCAGAGACCAGAGCCTGTCTCAATAGCTTAGCACTGCCAGCTGAAGAATAKTATCAGTGATAGCAAAAGGGCAAAGGGCAGAATATATTTCTGGACTGTAGATATAAATTAGCAGGGTTGAGATTGAGACTGGAGGGCCTAATACTTTCTCAGCATGGCACAAGGTGGTTTGCTAGCCCTCACCTAGCATCCCCTAAGTAAATCATATTTGAGTAATATTAATTCTCTTGTCTGACTCTGAATAAATATTATATTCTGTTTCGATTGTATGCCTACATTTTTCCAACATACTTACATATATAGTTTTGGAACAGAAAATAAATTCTTTGAAATTTTCAGAAGGTCTGTCTTTCCTTTGATTAAAAATGCCTTTTACAAGGGTGTTTTTTTTTTTTTTTTTTTTTTTTGACACACTGAAGGTCTCTGGATTCTAACAATGACTACAAGCACATAAAGTTTTACATATAGCATTCCACTCAAAAGATTTGTTTTATCCACAAAATTCATGAAAATTAACCATTGTCTATTTTGGGGGCATCTGGTGTAATATTAAAACATATATTAACAGCAGCTCTATTCTTGTTTGTCTGCTGGCAGTGCCAGTATCTAATCTGCAATGCCAGCTCAGATCTGTAACAGTCACTGAATACTGAACATGCAACTAGATAACATGGCTAGTCTGGTCCATAGCCAGCATCTCCTGTGAAAACTGGAACAATAATGCTACTTTTTTACTTATTGATTGGTTTCTTTAAGTTACACATCCTTCTCATTAGATTTCATGGACTTAAGTTTGTTTTTGTCAGAAAGGAGATTATTTAACAATTACACTTCAGTTCAAGTGGTGTTTGCATGTTAAATGTAAGTAGCATTTTGTCTGTATGTGACAGCTGTTGTCACATACGTTTCACCTATCTCTGAAAGATCAGACTGCAAACACACTTACATCAGATTATACAAGTTATTAATATATTTGAACCGATATTTTGAAGCCAAAGTAATTTGCTAAAATCTTGACCAACTCTAGTTTAGTGCATTTTGCTCAATCTTCATACACATGCTTATCAYGAGTTTACTTGAAAGCTTGTCATCTTTCTTTAGATGTTATATTTATTAATGAGATGATGGCCTTTTGTTTTCATGTGTTGTGTTAACATAACAAAYGCCAACAAAAGGTAACATTTTTAAAATATTCACATTCTATGCAATCTGAGGAAGAAAACTTTTGATATGAATGAGTAATGCACAACCTAATTTCAGCCCTTTCACAACAGAATTGTACTTCTAGAAAATAAAGTAACAGGAAAATGTGGTGAGGGAAGCCTATCCCTTCATTAAAAAAAAAAMCTAAAATCAAATAAAGTAAAAATTATGATATATGTTAGTGGGATAGAAAGTTAAATAATCTATGAAAAATGTTTATTTACTAGTTTTTCWCTATCGCATATGCACTGAATTAAAACAGTGAAAGATAAAACAGTGACTATAGTGGATTTATAAAAGCATCGGTCTGACTTTTCATGAGGAACTTTCAGTTAAACGTTTTAAATATAAAAGGGGAATAGTCATCTCTGCATAAACCTAGGAAGCACAGAAACACTCAGAGCATTTCATTCCACACATCTGAGAAAAGTTTAGCTGAAGCAAATCTGTAATGCATTTTCCATCTTCTTAATAAGTGACAGAAAGAGTTACTTGGAATTAAACTGTGCTCCAAAAAAATCCACAAAAAGCATATTTCATAAGACAGAACCCACCCGCACCTGGATGGTCACTTGCTGTATTGTCAAATGTGACACCTGAGTGACCTACTGCTTCCCACCCAAGCAGGGCTTTGTTATGACATCCCAGTGCTGGGACCGAAACCTGTGAACCTTCTTGTAGGTATTTCAAATGAAGGAGTCTTAGTAGGTTGGATACTGTCTTGGTGGAATGGGAAGTGGTGAGGTTGACTGAAAAACAATATAATCCTGAGCCACCTGTTCCCAGTAAGAATGGCAGAACATCATCTGCCAGCGGAAGAAAAAAATTATGTTTGAAAGCGAAGTTTGAATGTTCTGTCCTTCAACATCTGCTCTACTCAGAACTGGCTGAAAAGAAGAACATATTCCAAAACCAAAAAGAGGTCAGTATTTAATCCATCACTGTAAGAAGAGTGTATTTTGCAATACATATGTTAAAGGTTATGTTAAAGGTTATGTTAAAAAGAGGTTAAACATCATTCAAAGATGTAAGCACAGGGTCTACAAGCCCTTCATTTTTCCATCTCAGTGCTAGTGATGTTACACTTAGTTACAAGAAATTAGGCACAGAAAACCTTTACATGTACTGAAGTCCTAATCTCTGCTACAAGCCAGCTGTTCAGTGCACTGTCCATAGCTACATTTAGCACAGGACTTTGTTGTACCAACACTTCCTGAGACAATTAAAACTTGACATTTTGCACCCTCTCTAATTAAAATGCAAATGAAGAGATGAATTATGTAAAAGAAACAGATTACGCAGGTTAATTAAGAAGAAAACATACCTAGACCTTAAGTTTACTGTTAAGTGGGTTTTAAACATAACCTGCTGACACAGCTGAATATGGAACCTGAATACAGTGTAGTGCTTCAGAAGAAGGACCCTTTATTGATAGCAAATGTTGGAAGGTCCCTAGGGAAGTACTATTATAATTAGTCATCTGCTTTCAGAAGTCTGAGATAAATTAGCAAAGACGTAGGTTTTGCTTCTGCCTTTAAAATTCTTCCTCATTCCTCTAAGTCTGAGGCATGCAATACTATGCCTCATTTTGGTAGCCTACAGATTTTCTCCTGAATAACACCTTTATAGTAGTCTTTGTACTTGTAGCATTTGGTTTATCCATCCCATCTGTAATTTTCAACTGTAGCTATCATAGCTAAGCTACTAGACACTTGAATGTTTGATTTGCTCCTTAGAGCACTTATCTGAGTTCTTCTCCACAAGAGAAAAAGAGACATAGCAGCCAAAGAGAAGGCAGGTACAATAAAATGACCTTCCCTGTACATATACACTGATGGGGAAAAAAAAAAGAGTTCATACGAAAGTGTATTTGCAACACTTGGAGAGGAATAAGGCAAAAAATGTGGATGTGGAAAAGAGCTTTGTCAGCCCTTTTCAAAGGTAGCCTTTTCCAGTCTTTGAAGTAATCTATTTATGAGTACTGTGTCACATTTAATTTTTAAATGTACATTTGGAATGATAATGATGCTCCTGATGTGCTTTTAGTAAGCAAATACAATTAGAAATTTTAAAAATGACTTGCAACAAATCCAGCCCTCCAGAATTCTTTCAAATGTACTTATAGTTTCCATTTTCTGGATATAAGAGCAAGACAAGCTTTAAAAGGATTAGTCAAGGCAAGGAAAAGAGTGCAGCCTGCAGGGAACTTGGAGAAAAGAGTTCAGATTGCAGGGGGAAAGATCTGAGAAAATGTTCCAACACTCCAGTGCATGTGAATGTTAGCTTTAATTGCAGAAACTCTGCTCACAGATCTCCCTATAAATAGCCTGTGTCAGATAAAAAAAAGTCATTTCATGTTTTTATCTTTTATGCATTATATAAAAAGGAAAGATTAGATCTTTGTCAAAAAAGTCACCTGACTTAAAACTAAATTCCTAGTTTTGTTGAAGATTTCCTGTATAAATTGAACATGCAATTCCAAGCCAGATTTTTAAAGCCAGCTAACATGCAGCTATATTGATGCAGAGACAGACACTTTTGAAAACTAAAGGCACCATATGCATCTTTAGGTAGCTAAATACTTAAAAAATGGGGCTACCATATCATGGAATTTTGAAATCTATCTGTTAAATGGGAAATAATTAACTTTCCTTTTTTTTCTAGCTGTTGTCCATTTAGATTGGTTCTTTCATTAGACCTGCCACAGTACATATTTTTTTCCCTAGTATTACAAATGTTTTGTTTTATTTGGGATATCTAGTCATTATGGAGAAAAAATATTTTCTCAGAGAGAATCCACAGCACTTTCTGCAGTAGGACCTTAAGAGGAAAAAATGACTATTACTATATGTTGCATAAGAAATTCTGAAGCACTTCCAAGTGAAGCACTTGCAAAAGAAAGAAAAGAGAATATGAAACTAATACTGTTACTGGCATTGCTACTTCAGCTGTTCACAGAGAATGCACAGTGTGGATGGATAGGACCATAATTAATAGTAATTAGATTTACTCATATCATTTATTCTCCACACTTGCCAAGCACTAGACAAGTACTTCAATTCTTATTGAACAAACAAATACTTTATTAATGAAGCAGGAAGAATTATTAAATAATGAGGAAAGCTACATTCTAGCTTCCCAGTTACTGAATTAAAAAGAAAAAGAAAATAAGAAAAAATGAATTTAACTTGTGTTCAATGACTTTTTTTTTTTTTTTTTTTTTTAAGAAAAGTAAGAATTAGGAATTTTTAGTGTAGGCTAATATCTTTCCTAATGTTTCAAATGAAGAGACTGTTAACTGTCACATAGTTACTATGTATTCCTAAATTTTCCTGACTCTTTTCAGGCTACTTTTAAGACTGGAGACAAGGGAGTTCCCATAAAGAGTTTTCTTGGCAAAATAAGACCATACAAAATACAAACCTTCTGAAGATTGAAGGAAATGTAGAAAGAAGGCCATATTCCATTAGAAAAAAACAGAAGAGCTATTGATAGCTGAAGAGAATGCATTTTATTTGCTATATGGAACTGTTTTGCTTATTTGACATGGATTATTGCTCTTATATTTGTACCTCCTTCTTGTGTTTAGGAATAGGAAATGTATAATAGAGGAATTTAAGACCTACTAGCAATATAAAAACCAGAATAAAATAGTAGACTGGAAGAAGCTTTGGTGGAAAAATAAAATAAAATAAAATAAAATAAAATAAAATAAAATAAAATAAAATAAATAAATAAAGCTTATTTCCAGACAAAAATAAGTACATGTCTTGTGAGATGATAAAGAGATTGATGTATTAGCATGTCTTCTTAGAATATCCAAGATCTTTTATGGTTTAGGAAAATAGAAAACTAAGGCTGACCTTCAGGAATCAATATCAACCAAGCATTGAAAGATACCATTTTCCAAGGCCAATAGAGGCAGAATCTACAGCATAWCATAGTTTGAAATGAAATATATTAGCTTCCTATCTGTAAATTGAGATTAATACTAGATGATAAAAAGATTTACTTAAGAATTATTTAAGCTAAAGGATATACTGTATAAAAAGATACAACCATATGAAGTTCTTCAGAATCAATTTAGTCCTCAGTTTAGGACACTTAAAGTCATGACAGAAGTCATGTTCCAGAATGTAGATTAGTAGATTTCAGGATGGCCTTTGAGTCATTTTTAAACAGGAATATGACTTGCAATATCAGAAAACTAGATTCAGTAACTGGCAAAGCCAGTCATCCAAGGTCCTGTAATATTTTGGACTACATAAAACATTCTGACTCTATTCTAAAGAGAATGATGGTCAGAAATTTGCAATGGGATATCATTTGACATGTCCTATTTTTTGCTTAGGTCTGCATTTTTCTTACAATACACAATGTGAAAAACAATTAAATTTAGAAATTATTTTGCAAAGACGTTTTCCATTTGTTTTGGCTATTGTATGTCTCTAGATGATAGAGTTCTTTGAGAGTGGTCTTAAGCCAACGGGCAAGTCCGTGGGCAATTCAGCAACACAAACCAGAAGCATCAAGTACTAAAGAGATTTAGTCAACAAGATAACCCTCAAGGAGATATTAAATGAGAAGATCTAGTGATACTTAATTTCCAGTTAGAAAAAAAAAGTGCTTGAGTGTGTATTGTCAAAGAAAATGAACAATTAAGATTTGTTGAGATAAATATTTGGCATCAAATGAGTGTGCAGTTAATCAACATTATCAGTAACCTGTCAGATACACCAGGAAGCTATTTTTCTCCTTTAAAAATATCTATGACATTATTAATATTCTGGGTGCAGCTGAAGCAGCATAGTTTCTGACTATAAGAACTGCAAGAAAATGACTGCATTCGTGAATCCATTCAGAGACTACCCAAAGCTTGAAGATGTACAATAATTAAACATGAACAATTTCACCATTCTTCAGAAGTTYCTCTTCTTTTTGTTAAAATTTCATCCTAAGTTTAATCAAATATAACATTTACTTTGTCAAGGAGCAAGAAAAGTACAAGATTCTGTATTGCTAAATTTGGCACCAGGAAAGAAAACAGCCCAAGAACAGACAGCGATTTCAGCTGGGATTCTCAGATTTGTGGAAATCTTTTGGATTGGAATTTTAACAGTCATTAAATGACTTATGAGCTCAGTGTCCACAGACATTCATTGGCTGTTAGCACTTCTGATAAAATTGCTACCTTCAGAATACTGGATTATTTCTTAACTTCCTCTAGTCTGACAGCAGCTATGATATATTCAATGCAATAAGACCAAATATTAGAATATAATGCACATGGAAATTTTGTACTAGAGAAACTGCAAAAGAAAAAAAAAAAAAAAAAAAAGGAATACCAGGATTATGTTACCTATTTAAGATTTTACTCATGCCTCACTCCTTCCCTGGCATAAGGATTATTGATGCTTGTAAAACTATATCATTATGTAAGGAACTATGAGTTTATGAATAATGGACTCCATTTTGCTTTTGTCAGAGGGACCTGCCTCTTTTAGTGCACAATCTACTTCCATGATTAATTGAATCTGATCAGCAAAGAAAATTATTTTCTGGAACTTCTGTGCATATATATCTCTACATTCCCCTTTCCTGTCAACTACTCAAATTTGACACCCTATAATTCTTTATCATAGATGTGTTTTTCATATGAGTACACATATAAAAATCTCCATTTTTTAAAATGTGGAAATCAAAATTCAAAATTTCAATGTTAAAAACTCAGTCTTASGGAAGAAAAAATCAGAAAGAGCGAGAGGTAATGAAGTTGAACAGAAAGGGAAACCCAAAATGCCACACATGAAGAATAAATAATACTAGGTATCAGTACTTGTTGGAGGCTGACTTATAGGAGAGCAGCTTTGCAGAGGAAGACTTGAGGGTCTTGTTGAAGAAGGCGAGCATTGACCAGCAATGCATCCTCCTGGCAAAGAAGGCTGAGAGCATCCAGAGTTGCTTTCCAGTTACATCTAGAGACCATCTCTAAGCATGTCAAGGAAATTAGGAGGTAATCAGGAGTAGTCAGCATGGATTCAATAAGGGGAAGTCATATTTGACCTACCTGATAGCCTTCTATGATAGAATAACTGACTGGCTGGATAAGGGGATAGCCGTGGATGTTGTCGGACAAGGGCACAGAGTGCACCCTGAGCAGGCTGGCGGATTATACCAAACTAGGCGGAGTGGCTGTGCTGCCATTCCACTCTGGAGGGCTGTGCTGCCATCCAGAGGGACCTGGACAGGCGGGAGAGTTGGGCAGAGAGGAACCTCCTGAGATTCAACAAGGATAAGTGCAGGGTCCTGCACCTGGGCAGGAACAACCCCAGGCACCAGTACAGATTAGTGGTTGTCCTTCTGGAGAGCAGCTCCACGGAGAGGGACCTGGAAGTCCTGGTTGACACCACGTTAACCATGAGGCAGCAGTGTGCCCTCGTGGCCAAGAAGGCCAATGGGATCCTGGCCTGCATCAAGAGGAGTGTGCCTCTGAGTAGAGCTGCCCCTCTACTCAGCTCTAGTGAGGCTGCACCTGGAGTACTGGGGGCAGTTCTGGGCTCCCCAGGACAAGAGGAATGTGGAACTTCTAGAGAGGGTCCAGCAGAGAGCAACAAAGATAATAGAGGGAGTGGGGCATCTCTCATATGAGGAAAGTCTAAATGAGCTGGGCCTGTTTAGCCTGGAGAACACTGAGAAGGGGTGTTGTCCATATGTATGAGTACCTGCGAGGAGAATGTAAAGAGGATGGAACCAAATACTTCTCCATGATGGCCAGAGATAGAACAGGGAGTAATGTGTATAAACTGAAACACAGGAAATTCCATCTGCATGTGAGGAAGAACTTCTTTTATGTKAGGGTGACAGAGCCCTGGAAGAGGCTGCCCAGGTAGGTTGTGAAGTCTCCTTCTCTGGAGCTCTTCAAAACCTGCCTGGATGCCACCCTGTGCCATGTGTTCTAGGTATTCCTGCTGGAGTGGGGAGGTTGGACTACATGATGTCTAGAGGTCCCTTCCAACCTGTGTTTCTATGATTCTGTGAGCTGTAGTAAAAGGACATGAAGATGATTAGGGGATTGGATTATCTTTCATGGGAGGAAAGGCTGAGAGAGCTGGGACTGTTCAGCCTCGAAAAGGTTCAGGGGCATTGTATAAATGTATAGAAATATCTGATAGGAGTGAGTCAAGTAGAGTGGTGGTCTTGCCCAGTAAAGTGATAAGCAATAGAGCTGAAATACAGGATACCCTATATGGGAAGGAAGGAAGGAAGGAAGGAAGGAAGGAAGGAAGGAAGGAAGGAAGGAAGGAAGGAAGGAAGGAAGGAAGGAAGGAAGGAAGGAAGG